>NW_020954564.1:16495250-16577918 GCF_900497805.2 Vombatus ursinus | reverse complement strand
GCCTCACCAAAAAAGAAAAAAAAGAAAAAAAAATGAACTCAGGTCCTCCTGACTCCAAGACCAGAGCTCTATACACTGCGCCACCTAGCTGCCCTAAGTTGGGCTTTCTTGAAAGGATGAGTAGGAACTCTGAAGAAGACATGTAAAAGAAGCCATTCTGGGCCTAGAGTTGCTGGTCATGCATCCAGGGGACTCTGCAATCTGGCACAGTCTTGCCTTTTTATCAGATTATTCCCCACTGTGTTCCAACTGCACTGATCTACCCTCTGATATCTCCAAATACCATTGAAGTGTGCTCCCTAGGCCCAGAATGGCTTCTTTCTATCTTTCAGGAAGACATGAATTTAAGTCTTGCCTCAGAAATTTGCTGGCTGTGTGACCCTGGGCAAGTCCCTTGACCTCTCTCAGACTCCATTTCCTCATATTAAAATGGGGATAATAATAGCACCTACCTCACAGACGTGTTATGATGATTAAATGAGATAACATGTAAATTGCTTTGCAAATCTGAATAAATGCTAGCTATTATTATTATTATTATTAATGAACAACAACAAAAATTGACATTTTCAAGAACTTTAAAATTTGCAAAACATTTTATATACTGTAGCCTTGGGTTTGAATCCAGGCTCTGACACATACGTATTATCAGTGTGAACTTGAGCAAGTCATGGAATCATGAGATCATAACATATTAAGAGCGAGAAGTGAGGGACCTTAATGATCTAGCCCAAAGGATAGATAAATCTTGTGTCATGGACCTGTTTGGCAGTCCGGACCCCTTCTTAGAATTGTGTTTTTAAATGCATAAAAGAAAAAACATGAGATTACAAAAGAAATTAATTATACTGAAATACTTTTATTAAATAATTTTTTAAGTTCATACACCAATTTAAGAAACCTTGCTGTAGATGATCTCATTGGGACCTCTATGACAGGCAGGAACTATGACTGTGCCCATTTTACACATGAGGAAACCAGGTTTCAAAGAGGTTAAATGACTTTCCCATGATCATGTAGCTCCTAAGTATCAGAGGCAGGATTTGAACCCAGTCTCCCTATTGCTATGTCCAACAATCGAGCCACTATACTACATTGTCTCTTCTAGTAATGGACTACTTCAATCTCCGGAGGCTGACTCCCTATTAATTCTCCTTCCCTGTGATGGCCCCTCAAATACTTGAAGACAGATCCCAGTCTCTCCCACATGCCCCTCCCAGACTCTTTTCACTTCAATTCAATAAACATTTATTAAGTAATTACTACTATGTGCAAAGGTCTGCATTAGGCACTGGGGACACAAAGACAGATGTGACACAGCTGCTCCCGTGGCAACCAGAAGCCAACTCCCCTTTTGGACCATTAAGTGAATTCCTATCTCTGATCTGAGGGCTGGCTCTGGTCCTCGGCTCACTGGCAGGGTGGCACAGATGGCTGAAGAGCTTGGGACCGGTGATGAGCTGCACCTTCACTGGTTCAGATGACCATCTTGGTCCACCCTCAGGATCTTTTTGATTATTCCTCAAACTGGTGCCCCAAAGGAAGTGAGTCTTCTGGAATCCAATCCAAAACACAAATGGAGTCACAAATGCAGAGCTAGAAAGGTTACTAGAGATCATTTGGTCCAACCCCTACCAGATCAGGAATCCCCTCTAACATCCTGACAAGTGACCAAGCAATGAGGTTGGTTACCTGCTAATTCCCAAGGCAGTCTGTTCCACTTTTGGACAGATCTCATTGTTAGGAAGTTTTCGCTTACAACAGTGCTGAGATCTGCCTCTGTCACGCAGACCCCTTATTCTTAGCTCTGCCCTCTGGAGCTAAGTAGAACAACAACAATAATAGTAGTAGTAGTAGTAATAACAGGTAGGATTTATATGGCACTTTAAGGTTTGCAAGACCCTTTACATGGATTATCACGTTTGATCCTTACAACAACGCTGAAATGTTGGTACTACTATTATCACCATTTTACAGACAAAGAAACTGAGGCTGCAAGAGGTTAAGTAACTTGCCCAGGGTCACACAGCTAAGTCAATATCTGAGGCAGGATTTGAATTCAGATTGTCTCAAATCCAAGTCCAATATTCTATGCACTGCACCACCTAGCAGCCTCCTAACAAGTTTAATTTCTCTTTGCTATGAGGGCCCTCCAATTACCTGAATAAGGTTATCAGTCTCTCCCACATGCCCAAGTCAGACTCTTCTCAATTCATTCAATAAACATTTAATAAGCATCTGCCATCTGCAAGGAAAGTCCTGTGCTCGTTTCTAGGGATACAGAAACGTGACATAGGCCCTGGTTAAAAAAAGGAGGATGAACTGAGGTAAGTACACAAATTACCATAACACAAGGGAAAGCAAAATAAGAGTAAGAGAGAGACAAAAACAAGGAGCCATGAGAAATACGAGGAGGGAGAGAACACTCCAGGAGGAATCAAGGAAGACTTTCTGGAGGAGGTGGCATCTGAATCCAGGTTAGATATCCTGATGTGCCATGATGTAGTTCCTTCACCTACTGGTGCCCTCTCCTGTACATGCCTCCTAAAATGGGATGCCCAGAAATGAACACAATACTGCAGATGAGGCACGACCAGGGCAGATGACCGTAGCAGGACTGTCACCTCCCCACTCTGGACACTCGGCTTCTGTTCAAACAGTCTTGATCACATTACCTTTCATCGGCTTCCATGTCACACCACTGATTTATTACGTGTACAATCTAAAATCAATCATTAGTTTTACAGCACCAAAAATACTTTAAACACACACCAAGTGGCAGATACAATTTCCACCAAGGGAAGGAGAGGATTGTTCCCTCATAATAAAGGCCAGGACATCACACAGACACTGTCACAGAAGTGACAGCTGACAATGAGGGAGAAGACACCAGAGAGCAAAATCGCCAACAATAAAATAATCCGGGGCAATTCTGAACAGGGCAAACGGCCCTACAAGTCTCAATAGGTCCTCAGGGCTTCACTCTATTACCGTGCAATACAGTTGCTGAGGTTCCTAACAGCTGCCATGAGTCATCAGGAGAAAAAAAAGTGAATGACGTTCAATCACAAGCCCCCAGCATCCTGGCCCTCTTCCTCTTAGCAGGACCGCCACTTTCTGAAAAGTCAGAGGTCACACATTCACATGGTGACAGAAGAAAATTCAGAGACCATCTAGTCCAGATCCCTCATTTGATAGATTAGCAAACTGAAACCTACAAATGTTAAATGATTTGTCCAAGGTTACAAATCTAGTCATTAGCAGAGGTGGGATCTGAACCAGGATCTTGTGACTCCAAATCTAGTGTTTTCTTCTACAACCTTATGCTTCTCAAGTAGTCCAACCCCCTTATCTTACAGACCAGGACAGTAACTGACCAAGAAAGGGAAAATGATTTATCCAAGGTCACAAAAACAGAGGCATTTGGACACAGTCCTGAGCATTTTCCACTGTCATCTCAGTCTAAGCTTACTACCTCAATTTCCTCATTAACTCTTTTTTTTTCTTTTATTATGCTTTTATAGAATTTTTCCAATAATCAAAATCATTTCCTAGACCATAGTTGACAGACTTTGCTATACCAAATGAGCATATTTGTTCACTTCCAGTCCTGTGGCTCCATTCACATCCCTATGAGATTTTGTTGTTGCTGCTGTTCAGCCGTTCGGTCTTGTCTGACTCCTTGTGACTCCACAGATTATGGTACGCCAGGCCACTCTATCCTCCACTATCTCTTGAGGTCTGTCCAAGCTCATGTTCATTGTTTCCATGACATTACCTATCCTTCTCACCCTCTGCCACCCCCTTTTCCTTTTGCCTTCAATCTTTCCCAAAATCAGGGTCTTTTCCAACCTCATTAACTCTTTACCTTTCAGTCCATTTTAAGTATGCGCCTAAATCCACCACTCTCTCAAAGGTCAGGGGTGGGACGGAGGGAAAGCAGTGACTGTCTTGAGCTCTCTCCCAAAGCCCTCCAAATACCTATAAAAAATGGCTCTAAACAAATTCTAAAGCAGCAGAACCCACAAAAAGACAGAGTGAAACAAATTTCTAGCCAAAGACAGCCTGGATGGTTGATCAGAAAGGTATAGGTACATCGCGCCAGGCGGGGAGAGGAGTGCGGTTTGGCGTGGGTGCACAGGCCGCAGAGATCCTGGAGCAGGCCTCAGAGGACTGAATCACAGGCAGCTGTGGCGGTTTCCAGACTTCTCAACCCAGGAATGCCAAAGACAACGTGGAAGGTCAGTGGGAAAAATCTGTGACTGCGGTGAGAGAGGAGCTAGGTCTCAGCCTCAAGTCTCCAGCACAGCCTGGGGCAGTGACTGTTTCCTGAGCTTCTGGCCCACAGACTGAGGGGGAATCGAGTGGCTAATCAGAGGGGAATTGCAAGGATCTCTTTGCCAGTGCTGAGGCAGGAATCTCTTGCTTTACCGGTACTTGGATCTGGGTCACAATTCTGAGCAGTGGTCCTGGGGCGAGGAGGAACACTGGCGTGGTGGAGCTTGTTGTGGTGGTGGAGAGAAAACACCTCGCCCCTCATCATACCACCTTGGAAGAACTGAAAATTTACAGGCCCCTAGAAGTACCTCTGAAAACAGCTGTACAAACCCCCGAAGCTTGGGACAGTACATTCTTCACATTGGAAGCAGACTTTTACCTTAACAAAGAGTTTAAAACTCAAGTAATTGGCCAGGATCATGAGTAAGCAACGCAAAAAGAGTGAGACTATATTATCTTACTTTGGTGACAAAGAAGATCAAAATATACAACCAGAAGAAGATAATAAAGCCAAAGCTCCTACATCCAAAGCCTCCAAGAAAAATATGAATCAGTTCCAGGCCTTGGAAGAGCTCAAAAGGGATTTTGAGAAGCAAGTAAGAGAAGTAGAGGAAAAAGTGAGAGTGAAGCAAGAAAATCATGAAAAACAAGTCAACAGCTTGCTAAAGAAGACCCAAAAAAATACTGAAAAAAATAACACCTTAAAAAATAGCCTAACCCAAATGGCAAAAGAGGTCCAAAAAGCCAATGAGGAGAAGAATGCCCTAAAAAGCAAAATTGGTTAAATGGAAAAGGAAGTCCAAAAGATTACTCAAGAAAATACTTCCTTAAAAATTAGAATAGAGCAATTGGAAGCTAGTGACTTTATAAGAAATCAAGACACTGTAAAACAAATCCAAAAGAATGAAAAATTAGAAAACAATGTGAAATATCTCATTGGAAAAACAATTGGCCTGGAAAATAGATCTAGGAGAGAGAATTTTAAAATTATTGGACTATCTAAAAGCCATGATCGAAAAAAGAGCCTAGACATCATCTTTCAAGAAATTCAAGAAATTATCAAGTTTCAAAGAAAACTGCCCTGATATTTTAGAACCAGAGGGCAAAATAGAAATTGTAAGAATCCACCGATCTCCTCCTGAAAGACATCCCCAAAGGAAAACTGCTAGGAATATTGTAGCCAAATTCCAGAGTTCCCAGGTCAAGGAGAAAATATTACAAGCAGCCAGAAAAAAACAATTCAAGTATTGTGGAAACACAATCAGGATAACACAAGATTTAGCAGCTTCTACATTAAGGGACCGCAGGGCATGGAATATAATATTCTAGAGAGCAAAGGAGATAGGATTACAACCAAGAATCACCCACCCAGCAAAACTGAGTACAATCCTGCAGGGGAAAAAATGGTCATTCGGTGAAATAGAGGACTTTCAAGCATTCTTGATGAAAAGACCAGAGTCGAATAGAAAATTTGATTTTCAAATACAAGACTTGAGTGGAACATGAAGAGGTAAACAGGAAAGAGAAAATCATAAGAGACTTATTAAGGTTGAACTGTTTACATTCCTGCATGGAAAGATGATATTTGTAACTCATGAGACCTTTGTCAGCATTAGGGTAGTTGGAGGGGAAAAAATTATATGTGTGTATATATAGATATAGATAGATAAATAGAGGGCACAGGGTGAGTTGAAAATGAAGGGGTCATATCTGGAGAATAAAATTAAGGGGTGAGAGAGGAATATATTAGGAGAAAGAGAAAGGGAGAGGTAGAATGGGGTAAATTTTCCCATTAAAAAAAAAACAGAAAAGAAAAGGCTCTTACAGTGGAGGGGAAATGGGGGAAGGTGAGAGGGAAAGAATGAATCTTCTTCTCATAGGATTTGACTTAAGGAGGGATTAACATACACACTCAATTGGGTGTGGAAATCTGTCTTACCCTACAGGAAAATAGTGGGGGAAGGGGACAAGAGAGTAGGGGAATGATAGAGAGGAGGGCAGATTGGAAAAGGGAGTAATTGGAAGCAAATACTTCTGAGGAGAGTCAGGGTCAAAAGAAAGAATAGAATAAATGGGTGGGCGGGATAGGATTAAGGGAAATAGAGTTAGTTTTTCACAGCATGTCTACTATGGAAGTGTTTTGCATAACTGCACATATATAATCTATATTTAGTTGCTTGCCTTATCAATGAGGGTGGGTGGGGAGGGAGGAAGGGAGAAAATTTGGAACCCAAAGTTTTAAAAACACATGCTTAAAAAAAAATGTTTTCACATGCAACTGGGAAATAAGAAATACAGGAAATGGGGTACAGAAATCCATCGTGTCCTACAGGAAAATTGAAGGGGAAGGGGATAAGAGAAGGGGGGGAGAGATAGAAGGGAAGGTAGACTAGGGGAAGGGGTATTCAGAATGCATGCCGTTTTGGGGTGGGGGGAGGGACGAGATGGGGTGAAAATTTGGAACTCAAAATCTTGTGGAAGTAAATGTTGAAAACAAAAAAATAAATAAAAATTACCATTAAAAAAAGAATAACATAGGAATGGGGCAGGTAGGTGGAGCAGTGAATAGTGCTTTAGTCTTAAAGTCAGGAGGACCTGAGTTCAAATCCAGTCTCAGACACTTACTTACCTATGTGACCCAGGCAAGTCATTTAATTACTGGCTCACTTTATCTTTAAAACGGAGATAATTTTAAAAAAATGGAGATAATAATAGCACCTACCTCCCAGGATGTTGTGAGGATCAAATGCGATAATATTTGTAAAGCACCTTACAGATCTTAAGAGCACTATATAAATGATATTTGTTATTATTATGTTATTAAATGTTTCAGAAAGAAAAAAAAAAAGAAAAAAAAAGGTCAGTTGTGATCTCCCAAACAATAAGTCCAATAGCCTTTTCTCCTTCATTCTCTTTAATCTCATTCCAGCACTTTCTACCATTCTGCTTAAAACTTTCTCTTTTGGCTTTCACAACATGCCACTACCCTGGCTCACCCTCTTCAATCATTTTGTCTACCTTTTGCTAGCTCCTCTTTCTCCTTCTGTCACCAAAATATTGAGTATTGCTTCAACTCTAACCCAAGACCTTAATGTCTTCTCTCCACTCTTTCTACACTCTCTCTCCCACTGAGTGATCAGTGAGGTCCTGATCTCATATACTTGTAGTGTAAACTCTGAGCTCATTCTCCCAACTGGTCCTCAGACGAGTAGGTCAGGTCCTCAGAGAGTGGATAATGACATCTCTTCTTAGAGTTATAGGGATAACTCTGGTGAGTTGCAGGAGGGGTTGTATACTAATACTATTTACCCTAATTTAAATTCTAATACTATTACTCATGAGCCCCTACTGATGTGTTCCCTCGTATGAATGATCAATTAGCCAGAGTTTATTAGGTTTTAGAAACTGTTATTTATTAAGGTGGTATACTAAAGATAGTTGATACAAAATATCTCCCCAAATCAGGAAAATACTCTCCCACAATTACACACAGAATCCAGAGGGGGATGCTTATTCATGTTCACCTACCAACCCCTACACAATCTCCTGACTTCCAACTCATGCCAGCAAGGATAAAGCATAATGAAAAACTAGGCTCAGATTCTATCTAGTTCATCAAACTTGGTCCCAGACCTTCAAGACCTCTCCTGGGCTGTGTTTCAGACAGAGATTTCCCTAAAAGTAAAAGATAATCTAAAGGCACAAAGATTCATGGCATCCTATGAGGTAAGGTACAAGGTTATCCCACTTTACAGACAAAGCAACTGAAGCTTACCTGCACAAGGCTACACAGTTAGTAACTATCAGAGTTAGGTGTTACACCCAGATACCTTTCCCTAAGTCCATCACTCTTTACATTATATTATAACCTTCATGATCTCAAAAGTATGTATTTGAGAACAACAGAATAGAGAATAATATATCTTTTTATGACAGAAAATCCTCTCTCCATGTAAAGTTATTCCTAAGGGGCCTCACTCTATACCTTGGGTCACATGAGCTCTGTGGTCTAACCAATAATGAGATCCTTCTTGAAAAGCAATTGTGAACATTCATTCTCTCTAATCTATACTGTACCTGTGTTGGAGCAGATAGGACTTTCATGAAAAAAAACTAAACTTAAAGCTAGTCTTATTAAAGGCAAGAGGAAAAGAGATTCCCAGAACTCACACACTTTGAGTTTTTGGTCTTTGGTTTTAGTCTTTGGGTGCCAAGGTGAAAACATCCTTTGACGATGGAAAAATACTTGAATATCTCAAAGAATAGTGATTTCATCAGTATGGGCATTTACTCCACTAATGGAAAGTCTTCCCTTCTCCCCAACCATTACTGGAGTAAGTGGGTAGTTTTCTTGAGCTACTAGGGCCAAAATAATCCATTCCCTGGAGGCTATTCTTCTGGTAATGAGCCTCTCCAACATGAGCTAGGCTGGTCTCAAATGGACACACAATCTATCAACATGCTCATCCCCCAAGCCTTTTCATCTTGCATGCCACTGACCTAGACCTGGAGAACCCAAGGTCACGTCTGTACCATCATCAAACAGTAAAGCAGGACTTTGGTGGATAAATAGTGTGAGTGGGAACCTTCACACTATAGTCACCATCACATAAAACTTCAGGAAGAGATTATGGTCCCATTTTTACAGAGGGGAAACCAAAGTACAGGGGTACAATCCTGGAATCTTAAAATTACATGTAGGTTTTAGGACTAGAAGTCACTTAAATATCATTTGGTTCAACTCCTTCATTTTACAGATGAGGAAAGTGAGGTCCAGGGAAGGGCAAGTTGTTTGTCCAGAGTTATGAAGGTAATAAATAGCAGAACTGGGATGTGAACCACAGTCCTATGACTTCAAATCCAATGTTCTTTCCATTCCACCAAGTTGTACTCCAAAAGGTAATCAAATTAAACCAATACCTAAAAGTCTCACAGTTTGTGAAAAAGAGAAAAATTATGTACCCAGAAGATGGCACAGTGGATACAGTGGTAGACATGGAGCCAGAAAACCCTGAGTTCAAATCCAGTCTCAGATGCTTACCAGCTATGTGACCTTCAGCAAGTCTTCTAACCTCTGTTTGCCTCAGTTTCCTCATCTGTGAAATGGAAATAATAACCTACCTCCCAGGATTGTTGTAAGGATCAAATAAGATAATATTTATAAAGAACTAAGCACAGTAGGTACTTAATAAATACTGGTTTCCTTCCTTCCTTCATCTATGTGGGGTTTATGAGAAACCAGGCACAAACCTCAACATATATCATTAGAAAGTAAGGGAAAGTTACTTGTAGTTACAACCTCTTTTGAGCAGAATTCTAGACTCATTATATTCCTCTGAACTGGAAGTTATTAATTATTTAGACAGATCTCAAATTAAGAGACTTCATCATTACAAAAATATATATCTTTACCTAAATCATGAAAAGAAAACAAGGTCTAATCATCAACATCAAAGGAGAATAATTCATACTTCACTTGTACTTTAAGGCTCACAGGGTGTTACTGTGATCATGGGAGGGACATAATGCCAAGATTATGATTCCTACTTTACATTTTGGGAAACTGAATTCTAGGCAGGTTAGGTAAGTGGCCCCATGGTAACAAAGCTAGTTAAGAGATGGATCCTGGACTCTTACCCAGGACTAGCATGTCCAAATCTGCCACACCATACTGCCATCCCAAAGAACCCTGAAACAGCTGTCAAATTAAAAAAAAACAAACCTACTGAGGAGGAAATTTGGGATTAGAAGACCTAGATTCAATTCCTAGTTCATGATTTTGGGCCAGTGACCTGCCCACGGCTCTCTGAGTCTCAATATTTTCATCTGCAGAGTGACTGGATTGACCTGGGTGATCTCTAAGGTCCCTGACAGCTCCAAATCCTATGATCCTAGGAGTGAAGGTGCTTCTTATGAGTGTGGACATTACCTGCAAATTACTCAAGCAAAGACAGAAGAGTTTTCAATAGATAGACAGATGGTTTTTACTAGGAGGCATTAATGTAACATTCAATTATTCCACAGCATCCTGGCTATTTTAACTCAGCCAAATTAGAATACATTTTATATTGACTATTCTGACATGTGTTTTATTTGGTGAGTAAAACAAAACGGATCCAATTTCCTTGCAGCCATTGTAAACCATAAACTGTACAACAAAAGGTTATAAAATATACAAAGCTTGTAAACACTCCTTTCTGACTGTTGCTGATGCTCTAGTCTATGCTCCCAGTTATGCTGGTCTTGCCTGCAAGGCTGCTGGTGGCATCCTGAAGGCTTCTCCATTCAGCCATAAAAATGACCTTTCCACATGGAATGACTGGCAAGCTTCTGCCCAATCCTATCCCTTTTCCCTGACAAAAAATTTGCTTGTATCTCTTAACTTACTTCATTTAAAGCAAGAGTTTTTAACCTGGGGTCCATGAACTATTTTTTTAATAAATACATTTCAATATAATTGCATTTGGTAGCACAGTGTATATAGAGTGCTGGCCTTAGAGTCAAGTAGAGCTAAGTTCAAATCCTGCCTCAGATTCTGATTCTGGACAAATCCTAGACTTAATCTGTCTAAACTTCCTTATGTAACAAATGGGAATAATAACACCTAACCTTACAGGGTTGTTGTGAGGATGAAATGAGATGATCTATGTAAAGTGTTTTGTAAACTTTAAAGTGATATATAAATACTATTATTACCATTACTATTAGCATTATTGCTAATCCTATGTATTTTATTTTATGCATTTAAAAACATTATTCTCAGAAGAGTTCCACAGACTTCAGCAGATTGCCAAAGGGGTCCATGACCCCCCAAAAGCTAAGAAATTCTGCTTTAAATACTTCAAAGATCCCCTATTTTGTCAGCAAATATACTCCCTTAACTGCAGACAGCAACCACTCTCTCCAAATTAGTAGGTAGTTCATTCTGAATCGCTACTTAACAAAACAATTCATTACCCAGGGGACAATCTGATGGTCTTTCTGCACTGAGTTAAACTGGTCAACTGACAAGAGTCCAGTGCCAGTCCTGTATTCACAGCTCTAGGATGTGTGAGACCACTCCATAGACATACCTTTAATAAACCAGAGTCACCTCCATGTATGATGAGGTATTGGAAAATTTCAGTGGAGGCAACCACCTCTCCACAAAAGGATATTAAAACCTGCCTCATAAATTGGTTATACCTTTGTTTGTGATACAACAGCCCTTAATGCTTATATTAAATGTAGCAATTAGGGTAGAAAGGTAACAGGGAAGAGCAAATCAAGAGCAGGCCAAGAAGAACCAGGAAGATTTGGGTTCAAGTCTCACCCCTGACACACATGGTTGGTGTGACCCCAGGTAAGTCACTTGGCCTCTTACTGCTGCAGACAACTCTCCGTGGCTGTAAGCTGCAGAAGAGTTGCTGACTTGCATTGGGAGGGGGAGTTCCCTATAGCAGTGAGATTACAGGACCAATTTTGATCCCTATTCTTACTAAATTTAGTAAGAACTTCATACTAAAGAAATGTTTCCCAAACTAATGTGGTTACAGAACATTTCTGAGTTGGAAATACATTTACAGAATCCATAAATGCTAGTCAAAGGGGGAAAGGGTGGTCTTAAAACAGGGGAATCTGTAATAAAAGGGATTGTCTTCTTTAAATTCTTGGAATGAAAAGTGCATTCAGGTCACGTTATTCTGACTTTTGAGTTGATGGGAACACAAACTATATATTTCTATACTCAGTTGTTTTTCCCTTGGTCAAGGGGAAGTGGAAGTTAGGCAGAGATTAGGCAACGTGGTGTGGTTGGAAAAGCACTAGATTAGAAGCCAGAGTAGTATGAGTCCTATATCTGGACATTCAGGTTGGTGTTTGCACTGCCTTCCAAACCTATTACCTTTTTACTCATTCAATTTTATTCAATAAGCACTTATTAAGCACCTACTATGCATCATTCACAGTGGACACAAAGATAAAAATGAAAGAATGTGGGGATTGAAATCAATCTTTAATACTGTGTAATCATAGGCAAATCATTTTCCCTATCTAGGCCTTGTCTCTTCATCTGTAAAATGGAGACAATATCTGAACTGCCTCTCTCACGGAGTTGTTATGAAACTTTGCACACCTTCAAATGCTATAGAAAACACTCTAAAGCTAGCGACCAGGAAGTTTCCAGTCTTCCTGTGAGTGAGGCTGTAGGTAAGGCTGGAATTGTAGAATAGGTGAATGACCTCAAATACAGTGCTTAGGGGAGTGAATGACAAAATGTTAAGGAGGAGATTCTAGTACAGAAGATGCAATTTTCCAGGTAGTTCAGGAAAGAGCCAGGGCTCTTTGGTACAGGTTGCTGGTCTGAGACAATTACAAAGACCAAGCTATGACTAGAGAACTTTAATTAAAGCTTAGGTTAGAAACCTAGGGTACCGTTAAATCAGGAGTGTACTGCTAAATGTTCAACAACCAGCTCTCTGAAAAATGTATGACACTTTTATGTCGATTCTGCACCATTAATACTTTCTCCATCACTTTCTTAAGTCTAAGCAACCAATAAAACAATAAATCAAACCCTGATTTGTAGCACTTGCCAATTTCTAAAGTATAAATGCTCATACTAAAATTTAACAATCAGCTACAGAGCTGATAGATTTGACTCCAACATACCCCTATCCTAAATCAAGAATTGAGCAGTCTGGTTTGTGTGGTATGTGTGTGTGTAGGTCTATTTCTAATGACCTTCCCCCAGTGGATTCTTTCTGAATTTAAAATTCTCCTTTCTGTTATATAAAAACAGTAAAAAATGTATTCTTACGGCCTGAAGTATGTGGCAGATAGTAGGAAAAAAGAGAAAGAAGGGATCTGAAATCAGGTTAATTAGGAATTCAGATATGATATATCTCAAAACTGAGAGGAATAAACCAACTTAGGACCAAAAGTCAGAGCTCAGCACTCTAGCTATAACCAGCATGGGGCAAAGAAAGTTTTTTTTTTTTTTTTTACCAGGTCCCCTTCGTGGCAGGGTGACACTTCCTCTTTTCACAAACACTGTCACTGTGTCTTGTCTCATGGTCCCCCTACCTACATGGTGCCTGGTACACTATGATTTGGTCATTGGTGTACCATGTTCCTAGAACCTACAATACTCCTTTGGGACAGCTGCATGTGTGGTGGTAAGATTGTCCTCTGAACCAGGGAATCTCCTCCCAACAAGTCAATTTGCCTTAGCTGCAACTGTTACTCAGCAGTTAAAGTGAGGGATTAAAGAACAAGTAAGGATTAGAATTTAACAAGGAAGAAAACTGGGGGCCAAAGTACAAAGGTCCTTTGGGTCAATTAGGAGAAGGGGCCTTAGTACCTTAAGAAGCCTATGTGGCTCAGCCATGTCTAATCCCTGGACTGTTGCCTTTACAGGACAGAGTAAGAAAAGTAGGGGGTGGACCAGAAGGCAGGAGACACAAGCTCTTGATCAACATGACTTTGCTACAGTGAGTTTTGTTACTTTGGACAAGTCACTTCCCATCCTCTGAATCTCCTGTAAAATGAGAGAAATCATTGGAGAGACAACATAGGGCACAATGTAATGATGAGGATCAGGATGATAACTTGTATTTATGAAGAGTTTTAAGGTTTGCAAAACACTTTATATGTTATCTCATCTGATCCCGCTAGATCCCTGCTCCTGACATTTGCTCCACTCCACGTCTCAATTCTTTGGACTTTCTCTGCCAGGAGCCCACAAGGACGCTTTCTTCCTAATCTCCCTATCCTCCACCTTTTTCTTCTCAGCTTCCGTTTATGTGTCATCTTCCTCCATCAGAATATAAGCTCCTTGAGGGCAAATGTCCTTCTTTTTGCTTGTATTTGTATTCCTAGAATTTAGCACAGGGACCAGAATATAATAAGCATTGAATAAACGCCTGCTTTTGACTCTCTAACAACCCCGGGAGGTAGATCCCCAGGAACACACAGTTAGTGAGTACTCTAAGGCAGGATTCAAACTCAGGTTTTCCTGACTACAAGTCCAGTGCTCTTTCCACTGTGCCGTCTAGCTGCTGGTATGTGTTATCAGATGCAGTCATTGTACTGGATGTTTTTTTTTTTTTTTTCCTGGAACTATTTGTTACTCTTTGTCACAAAGAAGGATTAAATTGAAGGTTGGGAGGGAGATAGTTTCCAGAAATTACTCTGATAAAAGACAAAATGTATCAATAAAACATTTTTTTTTAAATACAAAGTGGGCGGTAGACTAGAATATATCTATGGCCTTTCCTATTAAAAGTTTGTGAATTCTAAATGTCCTTGCTTTTTTATCAGAAGACATCTCTATGAGCAAAGTCCTTTGTATTCTCCCAAGAATGGTTAATGCCTAACCCCTTATCAAAGTAAAATCACAGTGGGACTTTAAAGACCATTGAGCCCAATGCCTTCATTTTGCAGAGGAGGAAACTAAGGACCAGAGAATGAGAAATGTCTTGGCTAAGGGACACAGAGTAAATTAGTGGCAGAGCTGACATTCCAGTGCAGTTTTCCTGACTCTAAGCCCGATGTTCTTTCCACAGCAACACACCACATCCCTTTTTTGGAGTGAGAAACAAGTGTGTTCTTGATTTTTTAAATCACTTGTGCAGTCTTGGCTTCTATAATGTCTACTGTAATCTTGCTGGAGGAGTGAGGAATAAAGGACTGACCATCCTCTCTCACTCCTTTCATATTTCCTTAATTAGTAATCTTACATGAAAAACCTGTTTATTATATCTGTACACTTTCCATGAATATTTTTTTCTGTAGCCTCATCATAGCATGGGGGATTCCAAAGATAATGGCAGACAGCACAAGCCCTGAGATATATGACCAAGATAGTAAGAGGAAATCACTTCTTCTCCACATCAGTAAAATGAAGTCTTTGAACTAGATAATCTTTAAGGCCCCTTGTAATTGCAAGCTTTTATAATTTTACGAAGCAGTCCTCGCTTTTTTTATCGGGAGTCATCCAAAGTCCTTTGGTAGCCTCCCAAAACAGGATAACACGCATGTGACTGTTCATATGTGTGTGTTAGTATATGTTATCTTTATTTAGGGAACATGATTTTTTGTTCATTCATGAATCATTGCACATGATTTCATCCATATAGTGAGCGCTTACCTTGGAAATTCCCCCACTGACACAAATCGGCAACTCACATGTTACCTCAAGCACTGAGAAGTTACAGGACTTGTCCATGGTACTAAGTGGCAGTCACAGGAATTACACTTAAGGGCAGCTAGGTGGTACAGTGGATAAAGCACTGGCCCTGGAGTCAGGAGAACCTGAGTTCAAATCTGACCTCAGATACTTACTTAGCTGTGTGACCCTGGGCAAGTTACTTAACCCCGATTGCCTCCCCTAGGAATTGAACTCAAGTTCTCATTGTTCCAAAGCTGATCCTCCATCTACTAGACCAAATGCCAATATGTATATATGTATATTATGTGCATATATTTAAACTTCAAAGACCATTACATACACACTCTTTTTTTACATGGGTTCAAGCTATATCTAATCCCCGAATTTTCTTCATTTAGTTTGTCCTAATCCCATTCTTTTCAGTACTGTTTACTTCAGCACCTTATTACCTGTTTTCATTTGACCCAAACCAAACTACATTTTCAGGTGCTGAAAGAACCTGCAGATGAGACCATTAGGCTACTGTCAGCAACAGTTAAAAGACTGGAGAATGGAGGAGATACTACAGGCAGAGTGAAGGGCAAATGTACTGATTTTTTAAATAGCAAAGACAGTGGGGTCTGGATGCTAGAGGCCAGTGAGTTTGACTTCAATTCCTAGGAAAAATCTGGGACACGTTACTAAGGAGATAGGGGATGAACTTCTAGGGAAGGAAGTGGTCATCACAAGGAGCCAGCATGGCTTCATTAGGATCACTTGTGTCAGACTAAGCTCATTTCCTTTTTTTGTTTGTTGATAGGATGACTAGACTAGCAGATCAGACAAAATGCTATACGTATAATTTTCTTAGGTTTTGGAAAAACACTTAAAGTTTCTTGAGCTATTGTAGAAATGATGAAGAGTACAGGACTAAATAAAATCAGTCAGGTGGATTTGCAACTGGTTGAATAATTGGGCCTCAAAAATAGTTATTCGCAGTTAGATGTCAATTGGAGGGAAATGTCTGGTAGAGTGCCCCAGGAGGATGGACAATGACTTGGATAAAGGCAAAGAAAATATACTCATCAAATTTGCAGAAGCCACAAAGCTTGAAGGGATAGCTAACATAATGAGTAACAAGATAGGATTAACAAAGATCTCAATGGGTGAGAACACTGAGCCAAATTTAAGAAATTTAATTATATAGTCTTATACTTGGATTCAAAAAATCAATATCACAAATACAAAATGAAGGCTCTTTGACTATAATGCACCTTGCCATGAAATGGCAGCCTAGAAAGCTAGTGTTATCTTGGGCTGCATTTAGGAACATGGTGTGAGAGTTCTGCTGTATCCTGTCCTAGTTATATGGCATCTGAACTAGCAGTTTCAGTTCTAGACACCAAATTTTAGAAAGGGCACTGACAAACTAGAGGGTATTTAGGCAAGGGCAATCAGGAAGGTGATGGGTGTCATGTTCTTAAAATAGGAGAATGAGTTAAAAAAAAACCAGGAATGCTTAGATCAGAGAAGAGAACATTTAAAGGGAAGAAACAGTTGTTCAATATTTGAAGGCTGTCATATGGGGAAGAGGTTAGATTTTTTTTCCCTTTTGGCCCAAGAAGACACAACTAGGAGTAACTGGTGGAAGATGTGAAGGAATAAATTTGGCCTTGGTGTAAGGAAAATAACTTACCAAAATTGTACAGCTATCTAGAAGTGGCATGAGCTCCTCAAGAAGCAGTGGATTCCCCCACACAAGAGGTCATCAAGAAAAAACTGGGCAACCACAAGTCAGCTAGGCAGCAAAGGATGGCCTCTTTCAACTCTAAAATTCTGTATTTGTATGGTTTATCTTTATTTTCTCATGAGATTTCAGCAGCTCTCTGTCTTCTACCATGAATTTAAAACCAATACTGAGGTTTTTGTTTGACACCCTTATTTTTAACCAACTGCTTCCCTACAAAAATACAGGGACTATTTTAGTCCTGGCTATTTCTGAGATAAAGATGAAGAAGCCATTTTGCTCATTTGAGTTCTTTTCTGCAAACTGCTGTTAGAACTAACTTTAGAGATGAAAGAAAACTGCAGATACTATCATCTGTGGGACATAAAATACCCATTGCTAAAGTAGCCTGTGACTGACCAGGCAAAGAAACAATTATCAGTTATGATATTTTTATTACCAAGTGTCACTGGTTTGCAAACTGATTTGCTTGCCAGGACAAGTGAAGGATTTGCCTTGAAATTCTTCATGAGAAGTGATCACACCTGATAAGTTGTGAATACCCAAGTTTTGTGCATCCACTTAAGAACTCCACAGTGTAGCAACAGATTGTTAACATATCACAGAAACATCAAAATTCACATTTCTATAATACTTTGCAGTTCACAAAGTGCTTTCTTCACAACTTTGTGAGGCAGGGAGTACAAATATTAAGATCGCCATTTTAGACAGGAAGATCATAGGATCCTGAAAGAGTCCTTAGAAATAATACCTAGAACTTGTATAGTGCTTGATGGTTGCAAAGTGATTTACAAATACTTGTTTGAGCCCCTCATTTTAAAGATAAGAAAACTGAGGTCCAGAGAGGTTCTTTGATTTGCCCCAAGTCACCCAGGGGTAAAGTGGCACAGCTAGAATTTGAATCCAAGCTCTCTGTGCCCAATCCAATACTCTTGGACCTTTGACAGAAGGTATTAAGCAAAGGCAGTTAGTTCATCCTGATACTCCCTACAGGAATATCCAACTACTAATTACTTCTACAAAAAACAATCCTGAGCAAAATGTGGGTCAGTTGGTTCACAGAAAGACAGAATTGGGACTTGAAGGGCCTGGTCTATCCTTCATTTTAGCAATAAGGAAAATGAGGCAAAAAAGTGAAATTTGTTCAAGATCAGACAGTAGAAGAATGAGGATCTTTTGACTCCAAATCAAGTATCCTTTCTATTACACCAAACTACGAACTGGCGACATCACTTCATTCTGATTCCACAGTATTTCGTTTATTCATCTGCACTTGCAACGAGCAGAATGGGGATGGGCTACTCCAGCAGTATCTCCGACTGCTGCCAGCCATCCAATTTGTAACTTACGTAATGAGCTGAATGATGCTTCCCTGGCATCTAAAGGAGTACAGTTCTAATGAACTATAGTGTCAACTGTGAAATGACATTGAATAGGGCAATGTCATGTGGGCCATACCTATGAAACTACATAGCACCAACCACCCTCAAGCACGACCAAAGAATTCTGTCCTCCAAAATACTGATGGAAGCGTGCAAAAGCCAAAAGTCTGACCGAAAAGAGAGCAATACAAGAAAATAGTAAAGATGCCTCACCTTGGAAGGTTAGGGGCTGGCGTTGAAGCTGATGACGGGGAAGGAGTTGTGGGTTGGGGTGACTCATGATTTCTCGGGACTCTGCCCATTCGATACCAGATTCCCATATTGTTCAGTTCCCTTTAGGAGAAAAAAGAAATCTTCACAGTGTTGGTAAAACACAGTTCATTTACCTGACTCACTAACAAAGCAACCTGACTCATGATGAAATAATTATAAACTCAAAGATCAGGAAACATATTAATCCCTGTGCAAGTTCAGTCAACGATTTATTCCAACATCAATATTTTGTTTTCAAAAAAAGATGACTCCACCCAGAAGTTACATATAAGAACAATTTCTGACTCCCAAGATAGCACCACGTGAAACACCAATTGATGACAATGCAATGTGAATAAACCACACTACTGTGTTCAGGTACACAGCTTCAGACTTCAAAACCAGATGCCTACTCAATGGATGGAAGAACTGCCTGACAACAAAAAACCTCCAAAACTAGAATGAACTACGGGTGAACTGAGTCATTAGAAGTGTTCAGATAGAAACTTGAAGACTACGTCCACCTAGGAATAGGCTGGCCTGGGGGACAACTATGCTCCTTTCCAGCTCTGGGATCTGAGTCTAGGATTTTTACCCCAGTTAAAGGTCCACCAAGTGCTATAACAATTAAATACTAAACACTTAAAAGAGAAAGAGATTTATAGTGGAAAAAATTTTAACTTTAGAATATTTCTAAAATATTACAATTTTACTACTCCCCTGAAGTCTTCCTCCAATGCCTCACTGCGGCATGGAGGTGACAAAAAGTCTTCAAAGGCTAAATCAGTGTGCTACCAAGCTGAAAAAGTTTTGAATGTGAGCCTAACAATGGACAACGTATCTATCATCTATCATCTACTGACGGGCCCAGTTCAGGTCAAGGAGGTACATCCTACAAGATCTAGACACTAGACAATGAGGTTTTTGACAACTGATGAAGCATTCTACCGTGGGTAGAGAGGAGCGTGCTCTAGGTTGTCGTAAAGAGCAGCCACATCAAGTAAATCATAGGTTCTTAAAGACTTAATATGCAATTTGTACTTTCCAGTAACCACTGTTACCTACGCTGGGGTAAATTCACTATGTAAAATTATTGCTTATGATTATAGGAATCACAGGATTTTCAAAGAGCTCATCTAATGTAACCTTTTTATATTATAGATGAGGAAAGTGAGGTCCAGAGAAGTTAAGCAATTTGTTCAAGGTCACAGAGGTAGTTACTGGCAGGGTCAGGATTCAAAATCAGGTCTTTCATTCCAATTCCAAGCCCTTCTCCACAACAACACACAAAAGGCTGATTTTTAAAGAATATATAATATTGACACATAATTGTCATGGTCAACTGAAACAACATGGAGGTATACTGAAAGTCTTATCTTAAGAAGTTCCAAGTTCAAATTCTAGTTCTACTTTTTACCCATGTGGCTTGACAGTAGGCAAGTCACTTAACTTCTATGGGCCTTAGTCATTTCACTGACAGACAGAATAATTTCAGACTTCTGATAAGCAAAGAATTTTAGACTGTCAAGTCATATATAAGTATAAACAACTGTATGTAAATTGGTGCTTGGAGGTTTCTCAAGAATGTTTATCCTCTTGAGTTATAATCTTGGAGGTTACTATCTTTTTAAAGTTGTTTTTCAGTCATACCCACTTCTTTGTAACTTCCTTCTCCAGCTCATTTTACAGATAAGAAAATTGAGACAGACAGGGTTAAGTGACTTGCCCAGGATTACACAGCTAGTAAGCATCTGAAGCTGGATTTGAACTCAAGAAGATGAGTCTTCCTGACTCCAGGCCCAGCAGTATATCCACTGCACCACCTAGTACATCTAGTGGGCTATCCCAGGGTGTTCTGGTATTTAACAACTAGTTCTCAAAAAAAAGCACTGGACTACTTGGGGTCAGATTTAATTTCTACCTCTGTGACTTACTATGTATGTGGCCTTGGGCAAATACATAATTTTGGGGCCTTGGTTTCTTTATCTGAAAAATGCTGAAATTAGACCTGATGATCTATAAATCCCCTTCTGGCTCTAATATTCTGAGATTCTGTAACTGAAACATTTAATATACTAAACAAAATGTCAGAGGCTGATTTAGCTGAAGGGAGGCAGAAATAGCAGAAAATTATTCAAATTTCAACAGTAAATGGATTAATGGAAAATGTGCTGTGATTTGAAGACACACTATGTAACTGTGATAACATTAATGATAGCAGCTCACATTTGTTTAGGACTTTTCAGGCTGTAGAATGTTTCCTATGTATTAACTATTTGATTTTCACAAGAAATCTTATGAGGTAGGTAATGCAAATAGGATTATACCATTTTACATATGAAAAAATTAAGGCTCCCAGAGACTAAAGGGCTTTCCTATGGTCACACAGCTAATAGGTATGATCAAGGAACTGAGAGTTGGAAGAAAACCCCCCAATCACCTAATCTAACCATCTCAGAGAGGCCAATTGACTTGACCAAAGCCACGTATATAGTCAAGAGAACAGCTGAGATTCAGATCAAGGCTTCTGACTCCAAATTCACAGTTATTTCCTCCATTCTATACCATCTCTTCATTAAATAAAAAATCTGGGATTCAAAATCCAACTTTCTGATTCCAAGTCTAACACTCCTACTCTGCTACAAAAGCATCACAATATCAAGAACATGGTGACTGAAAACATGACCACAAAGATCTCAAACGCTCTATGGAGGGAAGTCACTTTGGTCAGTTTTCTGTATATAAATTCTACATGGTTAAGGTATTATAGAACCCAAAACAAAGGAGGCAAGAATTTTGCTTTCCTGTACCCTGTAGCAGCCATGTTGGTAGTATCATGTTTAGTTCTAATCACCACATTTTAGGAAGCTCAACAACAAAGAACAATATTGGACAACGAAGACTGACCAAGATGGTAAGAGTTCTGGGCAGCCATGTTACATATAAAAATTGGTTGAGGAAACTAGGGATGCTTAGCCAGGGACCTGATAGTAGTTTTCAAATATTTTAAGTCATGGAAAACAGGGATTAAAGTTATCCTTCTTGATCTCAAAATGAAGAACTCGAAAGCAGTGGGTAGAAATTGTAGAAAGGCAAATTTTCTTTGATATAAAGGAAACATTCGATCGTAGCAATTCAAAAATGAAATGGGCTGCCTTAGAAAGAGGTACTGAGTACCCCATCACTAGAGGTCTTGTTGGGGATTCTCAAGGGAGCACTTCTGAATTCAGGCATAGGTTGGACATATTACATTAAAAATTAGCATTAGTGACTCAACTTTATTCACCATTTTGTGAAGTTAAGTTTCAACTCCATGTAAGACACCTGATTTAGGAGGTTTTACGAGAGTACTTCCCCTCCCCTCCATCAAATGACTTAAAGAATATCACAATACCCCTCTCCCTCTCACCTCAATGTATCCTGACCCTCTTCTACCAATGAAAAACCAGATATCTCAATCCCCATAATCCTGTGTTTCCTGTGTTTCACTCTCCAAATAGTATGTTAACTGTGAGAAACCAAACTTCTGGGTCCTTGGCTACTGAAAGCCTTCCCAGTTTGTTTTATAATACCACATGCTTTGCTAAATAAACGGTTTGTCTTCATGAAACTCAGTTTATTTCTTTCCTTTTCTTTTTTTTTTCTACCATAATGACAAGAATGACCTTTGGGATTCTTTTCCAATTCTAAGGTTCTATGACTTAGTACACCGAATTTCTGAAAAATGACAGATTATAGTTAGGCCCCTTTTAAAATGTCAGAGACTTACCCTATAAAGGTATATTGAGGAGGTGCCTGCTTCGTACGGCCCATGATTCTGATGTCACAGATGGCTGCCTCAGTTGAATCCCGAGGGATAAATTTAATACACAGCCTCTTCTTTCTGAAAGCAACTTCCTCTGAAAAAGGGACAAAGGAACGGGTATTAGTCTTCAAAGGTTAGCAAAGTCTGAAATCTGTCATCTTGTTTGTCTACTACATTGAATTAGCAACAGCCAAAATCAACCATCCAGAAGGGTCAGTCAAAGGTGTGAACAATATGCACTACCACCTCTCCTGGTATAAGCAGAAAGGGAAATCCATCACTACAGCGGGTTGGTCTTCAAAAAAAGATTTCAGACCAAACACATAGGCACATTACAGAATCACACAATTTACAGGTAGAAGGGAGCTTTGAAATTGTCGAGCCTCTTATAGACACAGAAATAGACCGGAGAAGTGGTTTGACTGACGTCACACAGGTAAATAAGAAATAGTTCTGGGAGAGAAATTCAAGTCTTCTGACTCTAAATTCAGAGTTATTACCTCTGGATTCTTCAGCTCTAAAATAAAGTTGAGAGTCTGAATTTTACGCTTAGCTCCAGGAGCCCCAGAATCATAGAATTTAAGGCCCCAGCATGAATTGAGTCCAACCCCTTCGGTTTTACAGAGGATAAAATCTGTGCCAGAGAGGTTAAGCAATTTCTCTGAAGCCAGGCAGGTACTAAGAAGCAGAGAGAGGATGTGAGCCAAAGTCCTCCAGCATTATTTGGTTTTGCTACGCCAGGAGCCAAAGATACACACTCAACACACAGACGTCATGAGGGGTAACATAAATCAAGGAACCTGATTCAACCAACCACCCTTCAAAATGAGTCATCACCATAAAATCACCCTGGGTAGGGACCATAACACAGAAGGGTCCCCAGTTCCTGAAGGCTATATCAGAGTGTGAGCCCTGGCAGAGCACTTCAAGCTGGGAGAGCTTTGAGGTTAGGACCAGCCTAGCTAAGTCAGAAGAGCCACAATGTCCAAAGAATGGCCACGAAGTGATGAGTTCTGCTGTTGCTGTTGTTCACAGCAACTCACTAAGATTGTCCAATAAGACACGGAAGGGTTGCAATATGAGTTGGTAAAGGGAATCGGAATCACAGAATTTCAGAGGTGGAAGGGATAAGAATGGTCATCTAGTCAAATCCACACCTGAACAAAATCTCCACATGACAGACAGTCATTCAGTCGTTACTTAAAGACCTCCAGTGAGAAACAATATCTGACTCTGGGACAGCTCTTGGCAAGTTCCAACTATTGTTCTAGTTTTGCTCTCTGGGGTCAAACAGTATAAGCCTAATAATTCCTCTTCCACATGACGGCTTTCAACTGTATCCCAAGTCTTCCCTTCTAAGCTTACATTCTCCAACCTTACATTCTCCTTTCTTTTCCTAAACTCTAAGACGGAGTGGTCACTTTCCCCTAATGTTCCTATAATTTCCTCCCCATCAACTACTTCTATCTTGATGACAAGAACTCTGATTAAGAAGAGAATTTCCCCTTGTTTCCTCCTCTCCTTTTTGAAGGATGAAATTATAATTGAATAAAGCCAAGAATTTAATAAACACTTCTTCTGGTGGAAAGTTCCAACATATGCCCAGATAATTAAAGTCCCCCATGATTACTATATCACATTCTGATGTCAGGTTTGAGATCTGATTCCTGAGAGCGTCATTTAAGCACTCTTTCTGTCTAGGAGGTTTACAATATAGTCCAATTGCAATAATGCTTCTATCTCTGACTCCATTGATCTCTGCTCAATTGGACTCTATCATACTTGGCTTCTTTGGTTCCTAGATTTCCTTGCATGGGGAGATCTTAACAACATAATGATACCCCATCTCTCTTTTATTTATCCTGTTTCTTTTGAAAAAAGTATATCTGCAAAAAAAAAAGTATATGTGCCAGAGAAATACCATAGGTCTGATCATACCAAGTATTAGTAATACCTATGAGCTTAAATGTTCCTCCTTATTTTAGGATCTCTAGTTCATTTAAATGAGGCAGGGCTGTGCAAAGTTACCAGCCTTACTTTCTCCTCTGGAGCCATCTGGGTCCAGTGGCAAGATATAGATCAGGATGACTGGAGATGCCCCTCCCCATGACCCCCGCATAAAGCCTCAGTGGCTAAATATACATAGTTTTGTCCCCATCAGCATCTCCTTCCCTTTTTAGTTCAAAGTCTTTTAAAATTAATTTTGATAAACTCTAAGCAAATATATATAGTGGTAGGATCTCTACCGCTGTGTGCATTTGTGTATACAGGTGATGGATACCGTTAGTTGGACTTTTTGCCTGTGAATTTCTGGGTACTTCGATTACTATTCTCTTTCCAACATCATGGATGTCTATGGTAGTAGCTTGTTGTTGTTGTCTGTCCTTTGTTCTAGAAGAGAACCAATAACATCGCGAAGGTGATGCCATGACTTGCAAATGAACAGGATTTAAGTGAAGCAGGGCTGTGCAAAGTCACCAGCCTTACTATCTCCTCTGGAGCCATCTGGGTCCAGTGGCAAGATATAGATCAGGATGACTGAGATGGCCCCCCATAGAACCTTAGTGGCTAAATATACATTGTTTTGCCCCATCAGCACCTCCTTCCATTTTTAGTTTGAAGTTTTTTTAATTAAATTTGTTAAACTCTAAGCAAATATATTCTTAACAGCCCTTGTGAGGTGGATTCCATCCCTGTCCATGAATTTCTCATTCCTATACTTTAAATAAAAACCTGAATTTTAAGGAATTCTTATATTTTAAAGTTCATATCCACAGGGCAAGGAATTGAAAACAAGGTAGCCCTGCGATCACACAACAGTGATTAGAATTACACTTTTAAAATGGGAAGTAGGGGGCAGATAGGTGGTGCAGTGGATAAAGCACTGGCCCCGGATTCAGAAGGACCTGAGTTCAAATCTGGCCTCAGACACATAACACTTACTAGTTGTGTGACCCTAGGCAAGTCACTTAACCCCATTGCATAGCCAAAACAAAACAAAACAAAACAAAACAAACAAACCAACAAAAAAATGGGAAGTGGCCTTAATGATTGTTTCATCCAACCCCACAATTTTAGAGATAAGTAAACTAAGGCCCAGAGTAGACACAATGGCTGATATCACAGAAATTCAGACTTGGAAGGTATTTTAGTGGTCTTCTAATCCAACGTGTGCGGCAGCATAAATTTCCCCCACAAAATCCTCCAATTTGTCATACAGCTTCCATATGAAAATCCCTATTACTTAGTAATTCACTATCCTCTGAAAGCCATCCATTCTACTTTGGGTAGCTCTAATTGTTAGGAAGTTTTCCTCAAATGAACTTCCAACCACTGTTTCTAGTTCTGTCTCTAGGATCAAGCAGAACAAATTTCTTCCACCAGAGAGCTCTTCAAATACATGAAGACAATCAGTCAACAAGCATTTTTTAAGAGCCTGCTTGGTGCTAGGCACTGTGTTAAACACTGGAGATACAAAGCAAATTTCAAAAACAGTCCTTGTTATCAAGGAGCTCCAAGTTTAACAGAAGAAACAACAAGCAAACGACTATGCAAAAACAAGACACAGTATATAGAGGAGAGGTCGGAGATGATTAACAGAGAGAAGACACTAGCAGTCTGTCAGTCAGCAAGCACTTAGTAAGTGTCTGCTGTGTGCCAGCCACTATGCTAGGCACTGAGAATACAAAGAAAGGCAAAAGGCAGTCCCTGCTTTCAAGAAGCTCCCAGTACAATGGGAAATGTGAGGGTTCGGGAAAGGCTTTTCGTAGAAGGTGGGATTTTTGCTGGGGCATGCAAAAAGCCAGGGAAGCCAAGAGGTGGAGATGCTCCTCCGGGTGGTCTCTTCTCCAAATTAAACTTTTCCAATTCCTTCAACAGATCCTCACACAAGACGAACTCCAGCTGTCCATCATGTTCTCACAGGTCACTATCCTCCGGAAGTACTTCCATTTGTCAGTATCCTATCTAAAATGTGATGTTCATTAAAGAGCACAATACTCCAGATGCAATTGGACCAGGGCAGAGTATAGAAGGACTATAACCTCCCTTGTGATGGGCATTGTTTCTATCAATGCAGGCTGAGACCACACATTGGTGATAGTTTTTGTTTTCATATCTAGGACAGTAATAGATCCTGGTTTTTTGTTTTGTTTTGTTTTTAAAGTATGGGTCTCCCCATCTCACTCAAGCTGGAAATGCAGGGGCTACTCAGGAGCCTGATCCACTACCGATCAGCACAGGGGCATTGACTTGCTGTTTCTGATCTTGGCCAGTTCACCCTTCCTTAGGCAACCTAGTGGCCCCCCCCCCACTCCAGGGGGCTCATCATATTGATGTGGACTTAGTGGGGAAACTGAGTTAGCTAGCCCACTATAGTTTAGAACTCCCAAGCTCAAGAGATCCCCCAGCCTCAGCTTCCCAGGTAGCTAGAAGTACAGGTGGGTGCCACCACATCCACAGTTTCTGTTCTTAATCCAAAGCTCAAGAGGAATTCTAGATACTGACATTCAAGAGTCCAGCCAAGTCATGCTCCCTCTATAACTACCTCAAGAACAATAACAAGGTGTAGCCAAATGAAACAAGAGGCAAACAAATCAAAGAAATAATGAGAACCCATAGTAAGATGATCTCCATCAGGGTTGTGGCAAGACAAGAAAGACCACAGTAAGGGCAGCTAAGTGGCGCGGTGGATAGAGCACTGGCTCTGGAGTCAGGAGGATCTGAGTACAAAACTAGCTTCAGACACAAAAATAACACTCACTAGCTGTGTGACTCTAGGCAAGTCACTTAACCCTAATTGCCTCACCAAAAAAAATTTTTTTTTAAAAAATAAAGCTGAAAAAAAAAAAAGAAAGAAAGACTACAGTATAAGTTCCAGGTGATATCCAGGCAAATTCACAGTTCACCAGCCTTCTCTGCCCAAGTGATCTCTGGGAGCGGGGAACAAAATTGGTACCAGGAGATACTGGTGTCTTTTAAGAACTAGATACACACACACACACACACACACACACACACACACACACACACGTCCTGCCCCCTTTCCCTCTGCTGAGCTCTGTTCCAGCACCGAGTGTTGACAAGCTGCTATTACAGCTTGAGCAAATTTATGCCATTTGCATTTCCACAGCACTACAAGGAGGTGGGGGAGTAGGAAGGTTTGAAGTATAGAGCTGAGTACTTTAGTAAGTATCTGTGTCAGCTTTCGTAGCCCTGCTGCCAGGAGCGTGGGGAGGGAAAGGGGTGCTGAATGAGTGTGTCAGGGCTGAGAAATTCTCCTCTGTTATTAGTTCTTATGTTTTAAAGTTTGAGTGTTTGGTGTCTTGGACCATGGAGAAAGCTAAAATTGCTTTACCTGTTGTGCTTTGGAGAGGCTTGAGATGTCATAAGAATCAAAGAAAATGTCTAGGCCTCCATCTTGGTCACATGACCTAGAAGTTGGCACTTATAGGTGAAAAAAAAAATACTACAAATAGGGAGAGACAGTTCACCAAGGAACCTAATGAGAATCACAGAGCCAAGATGGGAAAAGAAAAATTGGCTTGTGATACATCAAAAGTTAAAATAAAAAAGGCTTATACCCAAGAATAACATCCTGCAAAGCTGAACTTAATCCTACCAGAGCAAAAGCCAGACCTTTCACATAATTTGATGCTTTTAAGCATTCCCAATGAGAGAATCAGAACAGAGTAGAAACTTTGAAGTGCAAACACAGGAAACAAGAAAACTCAGAAAGGTTAATGAGTCTGAGGACCTTGAAAGGGGTAAATGATGATCCTGAAAGGGAAACAAATGACTGTTGTCCTTTCAAAAGTCTATGAAAAAACAAAAGAAAGAAACTCAGAGCTCAGTGTTTTGTTTTAAGAAAGCTGTAGTATAAGGGGTGGAGGGAAGGAGGAATGCCCCAGGGATGAAATAGGGAGGATGAGGGAAGAGTTTACTATTTTCATAACAGGAGTAAGACAAGAGATTAAAAAAGCATTCCTACTGGG
This sequence comes from Vombatus ursinus, assembly GCF_900497805.2. Classification (NCBI taxonomy): domain Eukaryota; kingdom Metazoa; phylum Chordata; class Mammalia; order Diprotodontia; family Vombatidae; genus Vombatus; species Vombatus ursinus. Next base: position 16,549,333 of record NW_020954564.1, on the reverse strand, counting down.
TGTGGGGTTAAAAGGAGTGGGGCTCTCATGAACTTCATTCTTAACTAAGCAGGGCAGGGAGGGAGGCAGTATAGTATAGACAGAATAAAGTAAATAAGAACTGGGCTAGAGAGAGGAGAAGCATTTAAAAGAGATGGGGAGTTAGATAGGGACAAATCACAAAAACAAAGCACTTTAGCTATAGAGGGCTAATGATGAAAAGGAAAGTAAGAGAAAGAAAAGGCAAGACCAAATAATCTGAGTTTGGGTGAAGTGAAAGAAGAGAGTACTGAGATCAAACTGTTCAAATCCAGATGACTAGAGATAATTTACTTCTCTTTCCCTCTACCTTTCTTTTTTTCCTTTAAAAGAAAGAGACAGAGGAGAAAAAGAGAGGAAACAATATAATAACATATGATGGAGAGGGAAAAAAACCTAGCAATCATAATTGTGAATGTAAATGGCATGAAAAGGTGTAAAGGGTGCCAAAATATATCAGACACCACCACCCAACAATCAGTTCTTTGTAAAAAAAAATATGTTTAAAGTATAAAGATTCATGCAGAGTCCAAATGAGGGGTTAGAACAGAATCTAATATGTTTCAGCTGAATCAGAAAAAGTAGGGGTAGCAAACACAGACAAGAAAACACCTAACAATAAGCATGGTTAAAAGTGAGAAGCAATAAAACAACATTATGCTTAAATACACCTTAGGTTTTGAAACAATATCAATTTTAAATGTATGTACCAAGTTGAACAGCATAAGTACCCAAAGGAAAAGTTAGCTGAACTACAAGTAAATGTGTGCAGAAAAAAAATATTCATTGGAGAATTCAATGTGTTCTTTTCAGACCTCGACAAATCTAACAAAAAAGAAAGTAAGCATCTGACCAAAATATTAAGAAAAGTATATATAATAGATCTTGATAAAAAGCTTCTAGAAAGAGGTGGCACTTGGAATAGTCCTTAAGAGAGGCAAGAATTCCAAGAGGCAGAAGTGAGAAAGGAGCATCCCAAGAACCAGGAATAGGACCCTAGGACCATAGATTTAAACCTGGAAAGCACCTTAGAAGCCATTAAGTCAAACCTGTTAATTTTACAAATGAGAAAACCACAGAGAAGCTAAGTAACTTGTCCAAGATCGTGCAGCTAGTGTCTGATGTAAGATTTGAGTTAGGTCTTCCTGACATCAAGTCCTGTGCCTTCATCATGACTCCATATCACCTCTCTCTTATAGCTCATGACAAGGCACAGAGGAAAAAGATATATGTAGAGTGAAGAGCAAGTTGGCCCTTTGGGCTGAAACATTGAGTCCAGGAGAGGGAATAATATAGAATCTACCTAGAAAGATAAACTAGATTGTGAAATTCCTTAAGTACCAAAAAGATTGTCTATTTTATCCTAGAGGCAACAGGGATCCAATAAAGGTTCTTAAGGGGGCAAGTGCTATAGTCAGATGAATATCTTCAGCAACAATAATTTGGCAGCTATGTGGAAGGTGTATTGGAAAGGTGAAAGGCTCAAGGTAAAACCAATTAGGAAGCTACTGCAACAGGTCATGGGAGAGGTGATGAGGTTCTAGATTAGGACAATTATGTAACAATTGGAGAAAAGGACATAAACATGGGACATGCTGAATAGCTGGAACTGAGTAGATATGAGACAAGGGATAAATAAAAGTGACTGTGAAGGAGTTGAGTTAATAATTATGAATCTTATCCAGTCCTGCTGCTTTCTAATTTTGCAGACAACCTAGAGTTTATCATCTCCTTTGACCTATGTGGTCTGTCATTAATGGCATATAAGCTTTCTGTTCCCTGATTGATCCAACTTGTGTTTTTGTTGTGTTGAAATTTTTGTGACTGCATAAATAACCAGAAATTTTCCACATCCTTCTTCTCTAGGGGTTCTCTCATTCCTCTGAAAGTTTCTGATTGGCATTGAATTGCTTATTTTGTTCTTTGTGCTTCTTTGACCTTTTGTCTCATCTTAACTTTTGACTTTTGCTTTTAATTGCTGATTATCAGCCAGTTAGCAAACATTTATTAAGCACATACTACATACCAGACACTGTGCTAAGAACTGGAGATACCAAGAAAGGTGTGACAAGACTACAAGCCAAGACCAAAGTAGAAGGAGTATCAGTGCATGATTTTCTGTTTACAAATGATTGTGCACTCAATGAAGCCTCTAAAGCTGAGATGCAACAAAGTATGGATCAATTCTCTGCTGCTTGTGTTAATTTTGGCCTAACAGTTAACACCAAGAAAACACAGGTTCTCCATCAGCCACCACTACACCATCCATGTGGAACCATCGGTTACAGCAAATGGAGAAGTTTTGAATGCTGTCGACGTTCACTTACCTTGGTAGTGTACTTTCCAGGAATGTACACATTGATAATGAGGTTGACCCACACATTGCCAAAGCTAGCTCAGTGTTTGGGAGGCCCCAAAGGAAAGTATGGGAGAGAAGAGGTATTAGACTAACTACCAAACTGAAGGGCTATAGAGCCATTGTGCTGACCTCATTGTTCTATGCCTGTGAAACCTGGACAGTATACCAGCACCATGCCAAGAAACTGAATCGCTTGCATTTGGATTATCTTAGGAAGATTCTGAAGATCACCTGGAAGGATAAGACACCAGACGCTGAGGTCCTTTCTTGAACTAAATTGCCATTCAAACTCTGTTTCAGAGAGTGCAACTCCAATGGGCTAGCCACAGTGTTTGAATGCAAAACGTACACTTGCCAAAAAGACTATTTTATGGAGAACTCACACAGGGCAAGTATTCACATGGTGGTCAGAAGAAGCAATACAAGGATACTTTCAAGGTATCTCTTAAGAGCTTTGGAATTGATTGTGTGACATGGAAGACACTGGCACAGGACCACTCAGCATGGCACGCCCAAATCAGAAAAGGTGCTATGCTCTATGAGCAAAGCAGAATTGAAGTAGCTCAAGAGAAACACAAGATACTAGAACTTAGAGAATCCACCCCAAAGGTTCACACGGACTACTGGCATCCATACTGTGGCAGAACATTCCGAGCTCATATTGGTCTGATCAGCCATTCAGACACACTAAAACTTGACTCCAGCATAGTGATGTCATTTTGGTCCCCTCCAAAAACGAAGGACAACGACCAAACCAAACCAAGAAAGGCAAAAACATTGTGGTCCTTGTAGTCAAGCAGCTCACATTCTAATTTTGAATTTTTTTTTCCAGATTCTATCCCATATGCCTCTTTTTTGTTACTTTCAATTGAGGAATATGGTGTTTATGTTTTTTACCATGTGTACTGGATAAATATTGATTAATTTTCCAATGATTTTCTGCAGATCTTCCTAGTCACTTCTGACATGGCGATGTGACACTTCTCCATGTTTCTTGATAGCAACACCTTCTGTCCTATTGTTCTCACCATAGCAATGACTTTTACATTTCTTGGTCTGTAAAATTTCTGAATGCTTTTATGCTTTCTGTCAAATATTGTGAGAGAATGCTTTCATTAATGATGCTCATAACAAATGCTAGCTTTTAAAATGCACTCTGCTTTAATATAGTTGGTCTGCTAGTTGGATTCATGTCACTAAACTCAGAAAAGGCTTTGTGAAACTGTAGGCTAAGTATGCCCATTTCCTTTTCACAAAATCTCTGTTCTCACTCATAACACACCCTTCATCAGGTATCAAAATCCTGACACTACTAATCATCACAACATTTCAGGTACACATCTCTCCACTCACACAGCCACCATCCCAGTTCAAGATCTCACCAGCTCTTGCCAAGACGATTGCAATAGTCCTCTAATTTGTCCCCCACTCTCAGTTTTCAATCTACTCCAATTTATCATCCAAATGGTTGCCATAGTGATTTTCCTCAAGTACAGGTCTGACCATGTCATTCTACTACTTAAATCCATTGGCTCCTTATTACTACCAAGATTAAATGCAAATTCTTCTTTGAGGTTTTTATAAATTTTCACAACCAAGCCTCATTTTTCTATAGCCTGGCCATAGTGGCCTATTTGGTAATTCTCACGTAATGTTCCATCTTCCATCATGAAGTTTTTCACTGGCTGTCTCCAAAGCCTGGGATGTTCTCTTTCAGTTCTACCTCTTGGAATTCCTGGCTTTCTTCAAGTTTGGTACAAGTTCTTTCTTCAGCTCTTTCTTCAAAAGAACTTTCGTGGTCCTCCCCCACCTCCACTTCTCTACCACCTACCAAGGGATTCCTCTCTAGGGTTATCTTTCATCTACTTTGTATGTGTTTGTATATACCGATATATGGACATATTATTACCTCTGTTAGAATGTAAGCCTGTGAGGGCAGGAACAGTTTTGCTCTTGCCTTTGTATTATTCTCAGTGCTTAGCACAGTTACTAGCAAACAGTCAGCACTTAATTCTTTATTGATTGACTGATCAATAGAACTAGACATAAATAGCACCAAAATCAATCTGGAAAAATGAAAGGCCAAGAATTTTAAAGGAATGCATGGAAAACAGGTAAGAAATAGCCTAACATTATCATATTTCAAAATATACTTTAAATCAGCTACAGTTAAGATTGTTGGTTGTACTTTTAAAAAAACAGAGAAGTTGATCAACGGAACAGACTAGGTCAATAAGACCCAGAAGTCATTTAACACAGTATCCTAGCATTCAATAAGCCAAAGGACATAAACTGCTGAGATATACTTCTATTGGTAAAGAATTGCGATGAAAATTGGAAGTTTGGCAGAAATTAGTTTTAGACCAACATCTTATATAACATACAACAATATGCTCCAAATTAATGTACAACCTAAATAAAAAAGGTCAGGTCATTTTTTAAAATTAGAGAATAAAAGGAGATACCTTTTATAATCATGATTAGGAGGGAATTCTCAATAAAGAATGGAGGTTGTTACAAAAGAAAAAAACAATATACATAAATTTTAAAAATATTTGCATGGACAAGATCAAGGCCACTAGAAGAGAAATTGCTAATTAGGAAAACATTTAATTTCTCTAGTAAAGACCTGATGGCCAAGAAATATAAGAAATTACTGCAAATAAAGAAAAATTAGAGTCATTCCCCCCCCAATAAAATAGTAAATTATTTATTAAGTACTTACTACATGCCAATTACCATGCTAAGCACCAAGGAAACAGAATCAAGGAAGCAAGACAGTCCTGCCCTCAAAGAGCTTAACATTCTAACAGAGGAAAGTAATGCATGAAGAACTATATGGAAGTATGAAGGGGTTGTGGTCATGCAGAGGGAAGGCACATGATAAAATGGTGAAGATATGGCAATGGAAGTGACATGAAGGCCTGAACCAGCACAAGATACGGTGAAAGCTCACCTATCAGAGCTGAGGGACCAAAGGGTAGAGTTCAAGGTTTTGGTGAAAGTAAGGTGGGTCAGGAGAAGAAGGCATAGAATGAATATGGCTGAGAAGTGATAATAATAATTCTAATAATACTAATGATAATAATAAAAATAATCACGTGGAACAAAAATATAAGAATCAGAGCCATTTCCCTCAAAATAAGAGGTCAAAGGATATGAACAGGCAGTTTCCAAAAGAAGAAGTTAGCAACCCTAAAGAATAATACTTCAAATCACTAATAAATAAGAGAACTGTACACTAAAACAACTGTAAGGTATTGCCTCATATCCAACAGCTTGAAAATGACAAGAGATCACAATGGTAAATATTGGAAGAGCTGGGGAAAAATAGGCACATTCGTATGCTAATGTTAGAGCTCCAAACTGTGGCTTCCAATGAGGAATTATGTTAGAAAAGTCACAAACCATTTATACCCTTTGACCTAAAAATATCATATTGTTACACAGTATACATCTGAAAAAGGTAAAAAACAGAGTTAAATGTCTCATATATAGAAAAATATTTATAGCTATACTTTTAAAACCTATAAATATAGAGGGTACTTATTAATGAAAGAATGACTAAACTTATGTTACATAAATATAATGGATTATTCTTACATAGTAATAATTGATAAATATCAAGAATTCAAAGACATTATGGCAGCATGGTATAGTGGTAAGGGTTCTGGACCTGGAGTTAAAGTTAAAGGAACTGGATTTCAGTCCTGGTTTGACCACTTACTACCTGCTGTGTAACATTAGAGAAGGCACTTAACCTCTCTGGTCCTCAGTTTTCTCACTGTAAAATAAGGGGGTAGGAATAGATGGCCTTTCAAGTACCTTCCAACTTTAAATCTATGATTCCATGATTCTATGATGAAGAGCAAAATAAGCAGAAATAAAATAACAATTTATAGAACAACCACAACAATGTAAAGAAAAACTCTTTAAAAAAATCTACACTCTGATCAACACAGTGAACAGTTTAGATTTCAGAGGCTTAAACTCCCTTGGCGCAAGGATGGTGATGTACAGGTATAGAATGATGCAAACTCTGTCCAACATAGCCAAGGAGTTCACTTACTTTCCTTAACAATACTTCTTTGATACAGAGGAGAGAGCAGTATTTGCACAGGGGAGTGACTAGGAAGTGACAGCAATATACATTTCAAGGTCTTAATAAAACATTAATTTTTAAATATCAAACATTGGAATTTATGGGTGTTCTTAAAAAATTAAAAAACTGAACCTATGCCAAAGCTACAGGATGTTGGCTGGGAGGTTCAAGCCTTTGAAGAGACGAATAAGCCAAGACCTTTCCTAAAAATTAAAAAATAAAATCCAGATGTTTTATGTGTTCATGTATTGCTGCTCTTTGCTCAATGTCTCCATCTGCAGCAAATTCGGGTTACGAGATGGAGCCACTAATTACATATGCGTAAGCAGGACTAATTTTAAGTAAACATATTATAAATAGTCAATAGAAATGTGTTCAGTCATGCTAATGAACACTGAGAAAGTACACACTACTTTACTAAAACAAACAGCTTTCCAGTTTTTAAGTGCTATATGGATTACAACAAACTACACTTTAAATTAATTACAAGATTCTTCTTTTATTTTTCTCCCTCTTGCCTAATTTAACAAAACTCTGGCATATGATTTGGGTACTAAACATTTGTCACTGAAAAAGATCTGGACCTACAAATTGACAAAAGGATTATCTTGGGAAACTACTGACAGAAATTCTAAGTCAGTGGCATCAAACTTAAAAAGAAATGGTGAATACTAACCTATACATAAGTATCCCTGAAGGCCTCACATTGACTTACTCTTAAAATATAACATCTATGTTTTATCGTATTTTTATTTATTTTGCTAAATATTTCCCAATTACATTTTAATCTGGTTGAGCATGCAACCATCTATGTTTCTGACACCTCTGCTCCAAGTATCCTCTAAGGGGAGGCTGGATTACTACCAGCCAGTGATGTTGGAAAGGTTGTATGGTAAAATGGAAGAGCATTGAGCCTCTGGAATTAATAGACCTGGGTTCAAATCCTGCCTCTGACACTTAATACCTGTGTGACTTTGGGTAAGTCACAACCTCCCAGGGCCTTAATTTCCTCATCTGTAAAAATGAGACATTTGACCTGGGTGGTTACTAAGGTCCCTTCCAGCTCTAGATTCATGATTTCTGTTTCAGATTTTTCAAATTAGGACACAGTAGTTCCTAAAGTAAAAGCAAAAGCACAAGCAATTGCAAAAAAAAAAAGGGGGGTACTTAAGGAATATCCAAGGGATATTTAGATAAAACTAGTTCCTATAATTAGGTACTACTTTCCTGGGCACAACTACTTATGGTTACCTCATGGAGGACAGTTTTCAAAATGAAAGTACTTAAAGCTAAACCAACTTTCACAACGTCAACCCTTTAACATCTAAATTAAACCTTAAATTTTCCTTAACTAAATGTCCTGTGACAGAGCATTCCTCTACTCTCTCCCTGTAGTTCTACCTCCTTTTATACTATGTCATGTTGCCCTTCTTCCATTTAGGTTCTCATCTGGTACCTCATTGTGGTAGGGAGATGATTTTGGGTTCTCAAGAGCTGGGCTAGTAAAACATTACTATCCTGGTAGGTCCTATCAAGATGAAGGCTTCAGGTCTGAGTCTGGCAACAGACAGTATGTCTGTTTCCCAAAGACCAGTCTAGCTAAGTTTGAAGAGTCTCATCATTAGGAAAGACCACTTGATTTACAAGGACCACAGGTCCAAATCCTGGCTTGCTGCCTATGACACACTGGATAAGTCACTTGATCTCTCTTTAGACCTTAGTTTCTTCCTATGAAGTTAAATGGTTGGATCAGGCCACAGATTCTTAAACTGGGGGCAGGGGAGGGGCAATTAACTTGTTTCCCTTTAATATTTTGACAACTGCATTTCAATACAATTGGTTTTCTTTATAGTCCCATGTACTTTATTTTACACATTTAAAAACATTATTCTGAGAAGGGGTCCAGAGTTTTCATGAGACTACCAAAGGGGTCCATGAGACACAAAAAAGATTAAGAACCTCTGGACTAGACAATACCTAAGGTTCCTTCCAACTCTAAAATCTCATTTTTGGCCAGTGAAGGAATAATATTTTAACAACTCATCTACTAAGGTGTAGAGAAGTAGAAATTTTTAAAATTCTCAAGTGAATACTGAAAAATGCTCACACCAAGTAGAACACAAGAAGAGGACTGTTTATGGAAAAGTGAATTGTTTTTATAGTGTTCACTTTTTTAAAAAAATATAATACGTACAGCAAATTTCTTTCAAAACTGATCGACTTGTCTGTGCTTCCTTCTGACCTGCCCTCTATTCCCCCATGTGAACTTTTAGAAACATTTCAATGGCTCTCTTCTTAAAAATGAACAAACAAACAAAATAATTAATAAAACTTGGAGCAATCTGACCTGCAATCAAAGAAGTGGTCTTTATTCCTTGACAATTCACATGGAAAGAAAGGAGAGGTAAAGGAAAAGAATTCTAAGTCAGGCAGGGCATGTCTAAAAGAAAAGAATACTGTGGCGGTCTGGCCCCTGGTAGGCTTACTCCACTGGCCCAGCTTATCACCAAGGCTGTCTCAATATATATCTCATGGGTCATGAACAACATGTCTAGTTCCCCATTATCAGGACTTAACTATAAGTAAATTGTTTAATAAGAATGAAGTCTTACACTTGAATTAGTTTTAAAAATCAGCCTTATAGGCACAGAATGGGGGAGGATTGAATAGAAAGCTGTTTATCTGAGAAAGATGTAGGAAAGAGTTTTTAGTAGACTTTTGAAGCAGCAGCATGAGTCAACAGTGCCCCAAACACCAATGTGATCTTGGGCTTCCTGAAGACAGGCATAGTAACTGGAATTAGGAAGGTGAGCATTCCCAGTGTTCTGCTCTGGTCAGACCACATCCAGAATATTGTTTGCTTCTGGCTTTCTCCCTTTAGGCCTTCAACTGCCAAACTGGAGGGCATCTGGCAAAAGGCTATTAAGATGGCAAAGAATCTCAATTTTATGTCATAAAAGGATTAGATTGGCTGAAATAACTAGCAATATTTCAATTGGAAAAGAGAAGAGTAAGGGAACTCTCTGAGAGGTAGGTTCAAATATTCCACAAGCTATCATGCACAAGGTAGACTGCTATTTTTTTTTCAACTTGGCTCCAGTGGGCAGAGTAGGGGCCACAAGCAGAAGCTTCAAAGAGGCACGTTTAGTATTGATATAAGGGAGGGGAAAAATTCCTAACAATTAAAGCAACCCAAAAGCAGAATAGGCTGCTTCAAGAGGTAGCACTTTCTCTTCACTGAAGGTTTTCATTAAATGGTTCGGTGAGCACTTGTCAGGAACATTTTAGACGGGATGAATCCTGTGTTCAGGGAAGGGTTGGACTGATTCCAAGACTCTGTGACTCACATATCTTTGAATGATACTGAAAAATCTTAGTGCTGGCTTCTATACACAAGCAGGATGGCAGGATAGTAAGGGAACTAAGCCCAGAACCAGGAGACCAAGGTCTGAATCCCGTCTCCGACATTGATTAGTTGTGTGATGATGAGCAAGTTGCTTCACCTCTCTGCAACTCAATTTCTTCTTCTGTAAAATGGGGATAATAATTCTTATATTACCTAGCCAAAGGATAATTATTAGAAAGATACTTTGCAAAATTTTAAGTGCTACAGAAATACAAGCTATTAGTATCATAATAGGAGTTTCTGAACCATAGCAATGGAGAGGATAACAAACTTTCCAACCATTTGTGATCTGTCCGATTCCTCCGTGCCTGTTGAGCTGATGTCCCTCTACTCCCTTGTCCCTTCAATCTCTCAATCCTTTCCCCTCTACTCACTAATGAGCCTTCTGGTCTTCTCCATACATGTGACCTCTAAAACTGTATAGCCTGGTTTCAACTATTTTCTCTATTCTAGTGATTTATATATTTGCAATAAATTAAAACAAATTTGAGTTTCTATCTCACATCCATCAAGATCTGAAAAGATGAAAAATGAGGAGAATAACAACTTTTTGGAGGAATTACGGGAGAACAGACAAACTAATGCACTGCTGGTAGAGCTGTGAATTGGTTCAACCATTCTGGAAAACAATTTGGAACCATGCCCCAAAAGTCATTAAACTATACTTATCCTTTCACCCATTGATACTACCATTAAGCATATAACCCAAGGAAATAGAAGACAGAAGGGGGAGACCCATGTGTACTTTTTATAGCAGCAAAGAACTAGAAGGACATGTGCCCATCAACTGGAGAATGGTTGAACTAATTATAGTATATGAATATAGTGGAAAATATAGTGCTATAATTACGAATGATGGTTTCAGAGACACGTGGAAAGACTTGTATGGACTGATATAGAGTGAAATAAGCAGGACCATGAGAAAATTTATGTGATAGCAATAACAAATGAAGAAAAGCTTCAAAAGACTAAGGATGAAATATACCTCTCACCTTTTCATGGGGAGGTAATAGACTCAAGATCTGGAAAAGAGATATGAATTCTCAAACATGGCTACAGTATTGGTTTGCTTTGATGGACTACATATACTTGCTATAAAAGAGGGACTCTAATCAGGGAGGGGGAATTTAGGGTGGTTTGTTAGTGAAGAAGGAAAGAAAGATAAAATAGCATCAATAAAACATTTTCCAAATGTACTGAAGAAAAGGTGCAGAAGAGAACATAGAGTGGCTTCGCGGCTACTTTTTGATGAAACAAGCTCTCTATGAGAGAGGCTTACAGTTTCTAATACGAGTCTCTTGTTCCTTTTTGTATACTGAAATACATTTGCATTTGTTGAGAATTGTTAAATTCACATAAAAAAAAGAAATTAAAGAAAAATAAATTTACGTGTCTGGCTCCAACTATTGGTCACTTCTAATTAGGTGTCCTATTACCTTAAATTCAGTTTTAATGGCCAAATACATGACTTCCTACCTACCACAAACCAAAATTCTGTTCTTAGCTTTCAAGGTCTTCTATAATCTGTCTCTAAACTTTTTCATCCTGTCACTTCTATCTTCTAGTTGCCTCCTGAACAGTCTGTGTTCATTCTCACCTCTGCTCAATGTATTCCCTTCAACCAAGAATGGCATTCCACAGCTCTATCTATATCTCCAAGTCCTGCATGATTGATGAAGCCTTCCCAGATTGCTCTCATCCACACTGATCTTCCCCTTTTCTAATTCCCTACAGAGGCAAAATGATATGGTACAAGGGTATTAGAGACCTGGGTTCAAATCTCAGTTCTGACATTTATTAACTGTGGTCAAAGGAAATTCACTTTCATTTTCTGTCCCTCAGTTTCCTCATCTGTAAAACAAAATGATAATCCTTACACTTATTCTTCTACCACAAATATTCTTCTGGTGATAGAGATGGAATATTCCAGTAATCCCTGAAAACTGAGAATCCCCAAAAGGGGAATGGAGAGGTTCATGCTGAGCATAAGCAGATCTTATAAATGAAGAATTAAGCTGTGAAAGTGAGGCAAAGGATCTTCTCTGCAAAACATATGCCTGGAGGGAGAAAATAAACATATATATACACACGTGACACATGCTGTGAGAGCTGCCATAAACAATAGACAGCTTTCATACTTAAGTAATATCCATGCAGTGTCCAAAAGATGTGAGAAAGGCCACCACCCAGCACAATAGATGGACCTCCTATGGCAGATTAGTGGGAAGAGATGCATGAAAAAGTTATACGGCATGACCAGGCATGTATGGGCTGTGATTTGGATCGCTAAAGGGAGTGCCCACATTGATTAGATCATGTAAGTACCACCTACCTCACAAAGGTATCATGAGCAAAGTAAAGTCTGTAAATCTTCTTGCCATGTGACTGTGAAGACATTTAATCTCATTGACCTCTGTGTCTATTTCAGTAAAGTAGAGATGATGGCACGTGCAATATATAGAGTATCCCAAAAGTCTTAATACAGTTTTAGGCTTTAACAACTTAAAATTGTGAGGGTTAGTATGAGGAATGTGTAGTATAAACCCTAAAATAACATAGAAATGCAAGCTATTATCATCACTTCCTTTCTCTGAGCATCAGTCTCTCCTTCTAAAAAAATAAAAAGGTTGGACAAGATCAGAGGTCAGCAAACTATGAACCGACTATGGTCAACCTGACTCACTACCTGTTTTTGGATGGCCACAAGCTAAGAATGGTTTTTACATTTGAAATCATTCTTAGCATACGCCCATACAAAAAGAGGCAGCAGGCCAAATTTGGCCCTCAACTTCTGGATTAAGTGATCTCTAACATCCATTGAAATAGCCATGTAGTATAATGGAAAGGGCACTAGATTTGGAATCAGAGGATCCAGGTTCAAATCCTGGCTTGGCTTACTTATGACGCTGAATAATTTGTTCAACCTCTTTGGGCCTCAGAATTCTCATTATGAGTCAGCTAGGTAGAACACTGGGTAAAGTGCCAGACTTGAATTCAAGAAGTTTTGAGTTAAATCTTGCCTCAGATACTAACTAGCTATGTGATGCTGGGCAAGTCACTTAACCTTTCTTCGCCTCTGCAGAATGAGGATAAGAAGAGCACCTATATCACAGGGATCAAATGTGATAAAATATATGTAAAACACCTTGCAAACCTTAAAGTTAATTATTATTAGTGGTTTTTTTCATCTGTAGACTGAGGAGTTGGGCCAGATGACCTCTAAAGTCCCCTCCAACTCTAAATCCAAAGATTGTTATATCACTCACTTTGGCATTTCTTTACAAACTTATGTTATATCACAATCTTGTTATATTCCACACACATACACATACACACACACACACACATACACCACACCCCTCTTATATCATCAGTAACTCTGTAAGCTCCTTGAAGGGCATTGCTAATTTCCTTTGTAACTCCCATAGCAACAATACATACATCCATTCATTTTTTATTTGGAAAACATTTATTAAATAGCTACTATATGCAGAGAACTAGGTATACAATGTACAGACTCAGGCACAAAGTTTGAATGACACATTTTTATCAATATAATACACTTCTCTGTATATATGAGATACCTAAGTAATTCTTGCTCAGTTGAAACAAGAAGAAAGCAAGGCATGACTTTGATACTTGATATTGCAGGCCAGGCCCTATCCACAAAACTGATCAAGAAATAATTTGGTCTTGCCCCAATGATGCATGGTGATTCCTCTCTCCCCTGGGGTTCTTCAAATCAGCAGATAAGGTTAATCCAATCAGGCCACATCAATTGAAACTTTCAAATTTCATGAGAGAGATCTAACAAATTATCACTTCCAGAACACTAAGTAGCCTTTTAAGAATCAATGTACTTCTAAGACATCAACAGTCAGCTCCTACAGGACCACAGGATTTATAACTAGAAGGGGCAATAGAAATCATCTAGTCTAATCCCAAGAGCTCTTTGCTTTCTAAAGACATTCAGAGGTTACACAGATAGTTGCAGAGCTGGGATTCATATCCAGCTCTGGGATTCAAACTCGGCCACTACGATGCTATCTAATACTCTTCCATATAACACTAACTCCCTAACTATGCTCAACCAGGGAAGGGGTGCACTACTTGAAAAACATTTTGAGTTATTACTAGTACATGTGCAAACCTGTTATAAATACTATAATAAACAACTCTGAGATTAAGTAATTATGCATGTCCCATATCCTTGTCTTCCCAAACTTCAAACAAGACCTCTTTGCTTTCTAAAGACATTCCATATTGAAAATATATTGACAAGATCAAGACTTAAATGAAATATCAAAATCTTCTCCTTTTAAAAGTCTATCTCAAACTCGTCCATGAAGCCTGCATAGGTCCCTCCAATTCAACAAGAATTTATTATTTTTAAAGATTTTTACCATAATGGCATGCAATCTGATAAAGGCTATACATGTACAATCACATTAAACATACTTCCACATTAGTCATTCAACATGAATTTATTAAGAATTTACTATGTGCAAGGCATTGTTTTAGGTGCTAGAGATACAAAAACAAAATGACAAAAACTCCCTGACCTCAAAAGAGCTTATATTCTACAAAAGGAGACTCTACAAGTACATACACAAGGAAAAATAAGGTAATTTAAGGAAGGGAAGAACATTAACAACTAGGACATTCAATTAAAGTCATAGTTAGTAGATGAGTTGAGCTTTGAAGGAATGAAAAGATTCAAAGAGGCAAAGGATAAGGAGTACATTTTATCAGGAGTGGGAGAAGGGGAAGTCAGCTTGTAAAAATGTACAAAAGTAGGGGATAGAATGTCAACATAAGGTAACAGCTAGTAGTCCCATTTGGTCAGTACTTAGTGTGTAAGAAGGAGTGCAACAAGAAATAATGAAAAGATAGGCTGGGAAGACAGTTTGGAGCCAGATTATGGAGGGACTTAAATGCTAAACTAGGGAATTTGTATTCTATCTAAAGGCAACAGTAAGCTGGGGAATGGCAGAGGAAGATGATTTTGGCTGCTAATCAGAGAGCAGAATGGAGAGGTAAGAGAGTGGAAGCAGGGAGACTAATTAATAGGTGAGTTGGGAGTCGCCTGCATAGAGATAAAAACCAAAGCCACGAGAGCTAATGAGATCACCAAGACTGAGGGAATAGAGAGTAAAGAGGACCCAACCTTGAGACACTCATATTTGGGGTGCAGGAGATGGATGATGATTCAGCATAGGAGACTGAGGAATGGTCAGACAGTAGGAGGGAGTGGATTAACAGTATCCAGAAGCCACAAAGAAGTGGAAGGAGTGAGGAAAGGCCACTGGAGCTAAAATATCATTAGTGTTCTTGGAGGTAGCAGTTTCAGTTAACTGGTGGAATAGCTGGAAGTCATATTGGAAGGGACTAAGAAGTGAGCAAGAAGAGTTTTTCCTAGAAATTTGTCTGTGAAAAGGAAGAAAGACAGGGAAATCCGGGTAAGGAGATGACAAAGTCAGCTGAAGGTTTTTCAGTGTAATGGAGAGTAAACAACAAGCCTCTGGTCTGTGTTGTGTAAAGCATACTTCATAGAGTATTGAGCCTCACTCCTGCCTCTGCACATTGGAACAAGTGAACTGTCCTGCCTGAAAAGCACTCATTCTTCACTTTGGAGAAAATATGTGGCTCAATACTAAAAGGCTCTTTGCTTTGGGATGATGCAGCATCCCTTGAACTCCCACTCCAAGATAGCTGAAGGGTGGGGAGGATGAATTAAACCTGTGTCAGAGAGGATTAACCACCAAGCCAGGAGAAATGGCTCACTCTATAGACCTTAAAGGGAATGATCTCATCCTCTAGAGTGACCTTTCAGTCTTCCTATCTGCTATTTATGCCTCTCCTATGATGGCAGGAGGAAGGACCATCCTTCTCCCACACTGGCTGCATGATGGCTTCTAGTACATGGCAAAAAAGGCATGTGTGCACTTATGAAAACCTGAGACTGGGTCTCAAAGTCCTAGCTACTGCTTCTGCCTTGTGCTTCTTCCCTGAGTACTAGTGACTAAGCAGTGATGCAGAGATGGACATTTCTAACCTTAGAGATTACTCTATGAGTTTTAGAGGCTGGGAGCTGTTGTGTCCTCAGTCACTGCCAGCTGCACTTTTAGAAGAGCATCCAGTAACTCTGATTGCCCTTCTTTGAAAAGATGGCCATAGGCAAAAAGATGGACCCAACTCACAGACTGACTTCCCATAAAACAAGGAACTGGAAGGAACTGTTCAGACGATGAAGAGCCGACTTGAAGGTGAAATGCTGATTCAGCAGTGCAACAAAATGCATCATGTTTTTGATGTTTTAACTATCATCCTCCTGGGAGGGTGTAACAGCAGCCATAAATTATTACTGCTGTTTGTTTAAGTCTTTGTTAATGCATGCTTGTGAGTCTTTTGTGTTAAGTACTTCTTTTGTGTAAAGGAAATCAATACCTATCCTAGACTTGATTTTATTTCATCCTTTTTGGGGAGAATCCAAGAAATAAGCTTTAACTGATTCTCTCTAGAGCTCCAGGGCAAGGACATAAAGAGTCAGAATTCAAGCAAGCCTACACCCCCTCCTTAAAAGCCTTAATTTCAGTACCAACTGAACCTGATTCATACTTGTGCACATTTACAGGAAACTTGATAAGGAGCCAGTAGATCAGGAGAGAGTAAAGATGAGAAGAGGGAAGGCTGAAGGAGCAAGACCCTGGAGGAGACAGAAGGGATGGAATCAAGAACATAGAGAGCCTGGTCATGACAAAGAGAAAGTTCACCATTTCCTTGGAGATTGGAGTAAAATAGAAAGGAATATGAAGTGATGTAGATGGGGTTTTGAGGTACAGAATGGGGGAAGGAGGAAGCTCATGGCAGATCGCTTCTGTTTCGGATGTGGAATGGGAGGCAATATTATCTGCTGGTGGAGGGGGTTTAAAGAGAGAAAAGGTCTGGAATAACCACAGTGGGGATTTTAGTAGAGTCCATCTGTGAAGAATAAGAAAACTTCCCTGCAATAGTAAGGGCCCAACTGAGATTAGATAAGTTATGGGCCAGTCAACACAGTTGTGTGACTTTCTGGATAGTCCTGAGCTCTTCCTTCAATGATTTTTGAGCCTCAAGAAGCCAAGGGTGCTAGAGGGTCTGTGCTTTGGGGAACTCAGAGAACATATGCCTGATGGGCACTCTTCTTGCAGAATATCTTCTGGACATGCTTCATCTCCAGGCAGCAAAGTGGTTTAGTAGGGAAAGCATTGGACTTGGAGTCTGGAGAACCTGAGTTCCAATTCTGCCCCAGAAACTATGTGACCCTGGGCAAATCACCTACCTTTGACCAGCTTCAGTTTCCTCCTCTCTACAATGGAGAAAATAATAACACCAATTTCACAGGGTTATGAGGACCAAATGAAATGTCACATGTAAAGTGAGTTGCAAACCTTAAAGTACAATATAGATGTTAGCCATTATTGTTATTAGTAGTATCATAATCTTGGGATAAGACTAAAGGGTTGGTACTGAAATTAAATCAGCTCAGCTCTGAGAAACCTAATAACCAGGTACTTATTAAGCAGATGCTTCTTCCTATTGTTTCTTCTCATTCCTTCTACCCCCTGCTTCCCAATGTTTGGATTGACAAGCCATGGAAATTGATGCCATAATACCTACACCCACAACATGTCCATTCATTACAGTAGCCTGGAGGTTGGCTATGGTCAACTGGTTCTTTCCCCATACGATGGCTGGCAAATTCTCACTTCCTTTTTCTTTTCCCTCTGCAATCCAGTCACTGCCTTCTGAAGTGAAAATTCTTTGTCCTGACTACCTCTCCCCATAACTTTATCTATATCCAACCCAACCCTGCCCTGCATGGTCTATATATTCCTCTACCTTCCCTTTCCATTGCATCCTCTTTTCTTCCTATAATTTACTCATTCTAAACCTAGTCTTCATTCTCTGAATGACCTTAAGTCTTTCCATCCCTCTGTGCTCTCCCAAAATATCACCCTTTCCCTGGCCTCAATTTCTTCTCTTCATTGTCTTGATACTAGAGGTGGCTAATTCAACTATATCCCATTCCCCACCACCATTAAACCTATTGCCAGTCCCTCAAGCCTGGATCACCTCCTTGACCATCTTCTCTGTTCCTACTCCTGTGCTGCTAGACACTGCTGAAGAAGTCACACAACCATTAAGACTGTATCCACAATGAACAGATATTATCCAAAAGCAACAGAACACTCAATGCTACCTAGAAATCCTTTTATTCTTTATTAATTGATTTTCTATTATACTGCTTGAATTGGCTACTCCAAATTTTCTCAGAGCACAAGTCTGCTATGATTATCCCACATGCTTCTGTCTCTCAGCAGATAACCTTGACTACTACTTTGCTGAGAAAATTGAAGCCATCCACTGGGAGATCTTTATATTCTTCACTCCACATGTGAAAACTCATCCACGTTTTCTCATGTCCACACTACCTTTTCTCCAGTCTTCATGGAAGTGGCCCTTCTTCTTGCCATTGCTAACCCCCTCTATCTGTGCCCTTGAATATATCCTCTTCATCAGCTTGCTCTAGTAATAACAACCTTTTCTCTCTAAACATTTACTTCTCCCTTTCCATGATTTTTTTTGAGACTAGCAAACATGCCAAGGTCTCCCATGTCCTTAAAAGACTTCTTAGCAAGGGTTAAGGTCATCAAAGGCATCTTCTTCCCTTACAACCTCCTTACTTATCCTGAGCACCAACACTATTAGCCTTTGTTATTTCACCCCTTCCAAACTAAAGGATCTTTAGTTCTCTTTTAGTTTCTTCTTTGTGGAGAAAACAGAAGCAAATTAGGAATTGAGCATCTCTTATTTCCTTTTCTTATTCACTATCATTTTTTGATCTGCCCAGAGCAGTGGTCCTATACTTTCTTGGATCCTCCTATTTTTGACCAATGCAGTTTTAAAAAATTTTTTTTGTCGTCCTTGGAATGTCTTTCCAACTTCAGGTGTTTTTGCACTTTAGCATCCCTAATAGTCTTCTTATATAACCCATGCCATACTTTTATATACAACCTCCATTTCCTGCCCTCGTTTTCATCTTCTGAGCATGTCACATCAGTCTCTTTAGTCAACTTCTTCCCCTTTTTTCTCACTAATAGAAATATTTCTCTTTGTGCTTTTAGAGTTTCATTCTTAAAATCCCTTCTGAGATGACCTTCCCTATAGAATTTTAGTCCCTGTGATCTGACCTTTACTTCCTCAAATCCTTTGAAATCTGCTCCCCCCAAATCTAAAATGCACATAAGAGTGTTACCAGCTTTTCTCTCCTCTATCACAAATTCTAAGGCAGAGTAGTCCTTTTCACAAGGTTTCAATCACTTCCACCTTCACAACCAATCCTTCCTTGTTGGCCCAAATCAGATCTAGAACAGGCATTCCTCTCATTGGTTCTTGCACCTTTCCAATGATTGCATTATCGTTATGTTTAGCCAATAAATCAGCAGTTGTTCTATTTGGGGGGGGGGGGAAGGAAAGGAAAGGAGGAGAGGAGAAGAGAGGAGATATTTACATATTCTGTTCCAGAGGTAAGAGAGCCATATATTCCAGCCATTGGTCCTATCCTACCAAGTCTCAATGATAACTATGATGTCAAATTTGCCTCCTTGGATTAGGCTTACCTGAAGCACCTAGATTTTTGCCTATACTTTATATATATTATACTTTACTATATATATACATATATATTATACTTTATTTTACATCTATGTATAGACAGAGACATATATTGACATATCCCCTGCAAGCTCCTTATAAGAAGGAACTATGCCATGTTTTGTTCTGTATCTCCAGTATCAAGCACAGTGCCTTGCCCATTATGTGTGCTAATAAATGTGTTCTGAATCAAACTGAGTCTAAGGGAAATATCCAAACCTTGGCTGATAGGTGGGAATGGCAGAGAGGAGACTTTGGGTCTTGAAAGTCATGAAAATGAAACACAAGCTGTGGCAGGTGGGACCAATCTGGGAAGTCTTTAAGGATGGGCCCAAAAATAGATTGTGTCTATCATCAGGGGATTAGAACAGCTACATGCAGAGAGGCTCATCCTCAGAAGGTTTACCTCCAGTTTGATTTTTTTTAACAACAAACATTAAAGCATAGATCAGGTTAGAGTCTATGTCTGGGGAGACAGGACCCACACCAAGGAAATCAGATATCTTGAAATAAGTAGATTCAAAACAAATCACAATAAATTTATGTCCAGTGCAAATCAAATTTACAGACGTGGGAAAGGAGACAGAATTAAGGAAACTACTATGTGCCAAAAACCATGATAAGCAATTTACCAATATTCTGTTATTTAATCCTCACAACAACCCCAGGAGAGGTGGGTGCTATTATTATCCCCATTTTATAGATGAGAAAACTGAGGCAAACAAAGACTAAATGACTTGCCCAAGGTCACACAAGCTAGTTAAGCATCTGATACTACATTTGAACTCAGGTCTTCCTGACTCCAGGCCCAATGCTCTCCCTACTGTGCCAGCTAGCTGGCTGGTGGCAACTAGCAGGATGAAACAGAAAGGACACTGGGATTGGATTCAGGAGATGTAGGTTCCAACTAGTCTCAGTTCTATCACTAAGTGGGTTATCTTGGGCAAGTTATTTCCCTTCTCCAGGCCTCAGTTTTCTCACCTTCAAAATAAGAGGGTTTGCCTACATCAGGGATTTTTAACCTTTTTTTGGTGTCATGGACCCCTTCTCAGAATAATATTTTCAAATGCATAATATTACAAAAGAGAGCAATTATATTGAAACAAAGTTGAGTAATAGTTTCCCATTCTTAATAGATTCCCTGAATCTATCCATGGCGAGAGAAGGCAGAGGTGAATTCCAGATTAAGAACCTCTGGACTAAATGATAGCACTTAGGATCTATGACATTCTATGATATCAAAATTTACTGCAGCACCATATGATAATTGGTGTTTATCATACTGTTCCTAAAGGTCCCTTTTACATAATCAAAGATTAAATATGACGAGTACAGTTTTTGTGTTCAGTTTATTTTACTGGATCCTAATTCTATGTATTCTTACTCTATGTCCTTGGATTCTGACAAAGGCCCCATTTTGATGAAGCCTAATGTCCATTCCCCATACCAGAGATGAAGGGTCAATTCTCACTCAAGATACTGAGTCCCTACTTTCCTTCTAGCCAGCTTTGCCCAAACTGCTAAGGCAATTTATTCCCACCTAATTGATAGCTGTTCAATGTGACTATCCCACATCTCCCTAGACTGCTACAGAAATTCTGTTCTTGTTTTTTCTATGTCATTGCTGGGGTGGAGGTTCCCTTATTGTTTTCAGAAGGAAAAGGGTTCTGAGCCTATCTCTCCCCAAGCTGCTCTGGAGCTAGCAACACTGCTTTTTACATGATATAATCTGAGGCAGCCCTGGTTAGGTGAACTAGAAGCCCAGAGGAAGTGAGGATTTAATAAAAGACACCATTCTTGCTTTGGAAGTCAAAAAGCAAGGAGCTATTTCTGTTTCCAAGATTTTGATTTTTTTTCCTTTTGCATCTGGATCCTGTGCCAAATTTTGGCATAAGGATAACTTGATCAGGAACACACCTCTTAAAGATAAAACTTTTTAAACCGTTTCTTCCATGTACAAACTAACCCAATGGTCACATCTGGGGGATCACACCTTCTAAGATGGAAGACCACTTTTCTGATTTATATGGTATCAGACAGAATACTTTACATACTTCTTAAAGGCAAGAATGGAAAAAGCATGGTATAAAAGAGAATTGTTATTGTTTGGTCGTGTCTGACTCTTCATGACCCCATGGATCATAGCACGTCAATACTGTCCATAGGATTTTCTTAGCAAAGTGGTTTGCCATTTCCTTCTCCAGTGGATTAAGGCAAACAGAGGTTAAGTGACTTGCCCAGGATCACAAAGCTCGTAAGTGTCTAAGGCTGGATTTGAACTCAGATCTTCCTGATTCCAGAGCTTGAGCCATCTAGCTGCCTCCTTATCTTCTGTAAGAATGGAAAAAAGTATGGTATAAAAGAGAATGATGACCTTTAATTCAGAAGACTCGATGGCTTCAACTGTAGCTCAGTCACTGGCTAAATTTCTGACCCAGGGCAAGACCCCTTCACCTCTATGGGCCTAAGTTTTCTCATTTATAAAATGAATAGATTGGATTAGATTTCTAAGTTTTGTCCAGCTCTATCATTCTACATTCTAATGTTCCATGTTCTAAGATTTCTTCTAGCACCCATATGCTATCCTTCTAGCTCTAACATTCTGTATACTAAGGCCCCTTTCAACCCTAAAATTCTATGATTCTCTATGCCACGTTGTGTTCCTACACACAATAAAACTCCTAAAATATTTTCAAAAGAAAGCACAAATAGAAAACAGTTAAAATCATTCCTAGAGGAAGAAAACTTTAATTGTGACAAGAGGTACTAAAGGATGACTTACGTGTGTCCACAGTCTCTTGAATCGGGATGAAGCCTACAGGTAGTGTGTCTTTTATGTCGATGAGCTTCATATCCACCAGTACATTCCCTAAATGGCTCTTCAGAAAGAAAAGAGAGGGGAAAAAGCAGACTATTAGCCTGAGTGCCTAGACCATCCTCTTTCAAATTTTAGCTTCATGATGCATGCTTTACACAATGAGGCCTGGAGGACTAAAGTACTGGATTAGGAGTCTAACAAACTAGGCTTGAGTACTGGATATAACGGCAATAATAATAATAGTTCAAATTTCTTTAGTGCTTTGACCTTTATAAAAACAATTTACACTTTCCTTTACAGTATCCCCATGAGGTAGGGAAGGGAAGTCTTATTATCCCTATTTTACAGATGAGGAACCTGAGACACAAAGTAAAGTGATTTGCCTATAGTCACTGAGCTAGGAAGCAACTGAGTCATTACTCAAAAGCTAAGTATGCTAACCCAAAGTTCTTTCTACCACATAACATTGCCACTGGCAAGTTTCCTCACCTATAAAATAAAGGTAAGGGATGAGGAGAATCTCTAAGGTCCCTTTGAACTATGGCATTCTATGTTCTAACATTCTGGCTTCTCAGGTTCCTTCCAGCTTGAATATTTTATATTTTCATGACTAATGCCAGCTTCAAGACAGAAAGTTAATTACAGCAGGTGGCCATTTTAACAGTCTGAAACAGCTAGACACGGGCTGCGTATGGTTCTCTGGCAAGAGTTTCAGCTATAGCATCTTTTAAGACACCCAGACCTACTCCTGGTCACCCACAGAATCCGTTTGGTGAAGGGCGAAGCCAAGCTTTCCAACAATCTGATGTTCCACCCAGTAGAGGGCAGCTGTGCACACATAGCCCCAGAGTTCTGACAGCTTGGCTACATGCTCCTGACCATCTGCATTAGGCACATGTATATTTTAGAAAGGGCAAATTCCTGTGGCAGTCACTGTTTGAGCACATGCACATTTGAACATAATGCAGAATCAATTACCAGGCTAAAATGTCACTGCTCCAAAATCAATCTAAAAGACAACATAAACGCAAGGCACATTTGCACAATTTTTTTAATTATGGTATAATTTTTGCAAAATCCCATGTATCATATACAGAGTGAAGCTATCTTTGTTTGGCTATTTCACGTCCTCCAAATTATACACTCAAAAATAGTCTTTTCTATATTTATATTTGAGTTCAGAGTCTATTAAAAAGGCAGTATTAGAGAGTGGAAGGAGTGTTAGATTTGGAGTCAAAGTCGGTCAACGTGCATTTACTATAGTTGGGGCTTAATAACTGCTTGTTGACATACTATTAGCTAGGAATCGTACTAAGCACTGGGGATAGAAAGAAAGGCCAAAACACAGTTCCCACCTTCCAGGAACTCACATTCTAATGTGGAAGAAAATATGAAAACAACTATGTACATACAAGATATAAAAGCATACGAGTTTGAAGCCTGGCTCCCGAATTCCTACTTGTCTCTAAGGCCCCTTTGAACTACGACATCCTATGTTTTCACACACTGTGTTCTCAGGTTCCTTCCAGTTTCCATGACTAATATATACTTCATATACCTGAATTATATAAACCTGGGCCTCAGGTTCTCTTTCTGTAAAATAAGTTGAACTATTACAGAATCACAGACTTAAGAGCCGGGAAAGATCTCAATGGCCATGCAGTCCAACCATCCCCAAACAAAAGCTCCGAGGCAATTAGGTGGCTCAGTGGATACAGCACCAGCCCTAGAGTCAGGAGGACCTGAGTTCAAATCCAGCCTCAGACACATAACACTTACTAGCTGTATGACTCTGGGCAAGTCACTTAACCCCAATTGCCTCACAAAAAAGCAAAACAAAACAAGAGTCCCCTCAGACACATGGAAATGATCATCCAGACTCTGCTTGAAGTTCTCCAGTGAGGAAGAATCCCATACCTATCATGACAGTCCATTCCACCTTTGTAAAGCTCTCGTCATTACAAAGGTTTTCCTTACATCAAGCCCAATTTGCCTAGGCAAATGATGTAATAATATAATTAATGACAGCACTACCTTAGTAGGTATGGGGTTCTCCAACTCCCAGTTTTGTCCTCTTCAGCCAAACAGAAAAAGTGTAATCCTTGCAATGATAGCCCTACAAATACTTGAAGACATCAATCATGTCTTCTCTAAAGGCTAACTACTCCCAATCCCTTCAACTGATCCTCACATGGAATGAGCTTGAGGCCCTTACTTACTTACCCTGCTTGCCCTCCATCTTATCAATATCCTTCCTAAAATGTGGTGAATTGAATGCAGTATTCAAAGCATAAATCTGATCAGAAAAAAATAGTCCCTAAGGTCTCTTCCAACTTATAAATCCTATGATCCTATGTTTCTTCCACTGTAAAATGAGGAAGTTGGAGTGGATATTTTTATGGTCCCTTCCACTTCAATTTTCCTATGAATACCATAAGTTTGGGCCCAGGAACAGATTGTTATCCAAGAACCATGATCTCTTAAGCTGTATGAAAAGCTTCATCACTAAAAGGCTGGTTACCAGGTAAGGTTATTTTTGACCACAATAACTCATGAAACTATCTAAAAAGAGCTAGAAAAGGCTGAAATCTTCATTTATGGAGGGAGTACCATTGTTGTTGTTCGGTGGTATCCAACTCTTCATGACCCTATTTAGAGTTTTCTTAGCAAAGATATTGTAGTGGTTTGCCATTTCCTTTTTCAGCTCATTTTAAAGATGAGGAAACTGAGGCAAACAGGATTAAGTGACTCACCCAGGTCACAGAGATAGTAAATGTCTGAGGCTGGATTTGAACTCAGGAAGATGAGTCTTCCTGCCTCTATCCACTGCACCACCTAGCTGCCCCACCTACACCATTAGAACCTCATATACTCAACATATAAATAGAATGGATAAGTAATAAGATCACACTGTGTGTGTGTGTGTGTGTGTGTGTGTGTGTGTGTAGTACTTTACATATTACCATAGTGTTTTCATCAAAACAAAACAGTCCTCTTATATGGGTAGTACTCCTTAAAGCATTCTCGGTTTCATCAATGTACCACACAACCCCTCTGTGCCTTAGAGTATCTTACTCATTGTGAATTGTTATGACCAGAAGAAAAAAATTTAATCACCTTTGGGCCAACCTTGAGGTAATGAGGAGGGAGGGAGTATAAGGATTATTATCATCATTTTACAGATGAGGAAACTAAGATTGAAAAGAAGAAAGCATAGAAGACAGCATGGTTTGGTAAAAACAATACTGAGATAGTAGTCAGGAAACCTGGGTTTTATTCTTGGTTCTATGGCTTCTCTCTGAATCTCACTTTCCATCTCTGAAATGCCACTGCTATTGCTACTACAAAAGTCTACAAATTACTTTCCTTAAAAACATTCTATGAGGTAGGTAGTGCAAGTACCATCATGACCATTTTACAGATGAGGCTTGAACAGGTAGTGGCTTCCTCAAGGTCACATAGTAAAGTAGCATGAACCAGGAGTAGAATCTAGGTTTTCTGACTCCATATCTGGTAGTGTTTTCATTTTGCCAAGGTGAGTGTTGGACAAGACGACCTACAAACTCAACTATTCTGTAAATCTATTAGCCTGTAAGTGGCTTTAGAGCAGGCACTATATCCAATCTGTCTCAGTACCCCCAGCACAAAGTACTCATTGAGACTAGGCTCTTTCAATTAGTAAGCCCACAGATAGGATTTAATCCCAGGCCTTCTGACTCCCAATTCAAGGGCTGTTCTATGGATTCTACAATGCCAAGTATCACTAAACAAGGTACACATCTTTTTTCAAAGATACATTATTCTACAGAGAAGCATGAGAAGACTAACATGAAGTGAAATAAGCAGAACTAGGAAAAAACACACATATACATATACACACACACACATATATATGCATATATATATACACACATATACATATACACACATACACACAATGTTTACAACAATGTAAATGTAAAGGAAAAAAATCTGAAACTAAATCTTGCATAAATAAATGAGAAAATGCCTCCCTTCCTTCTTGACCAAGGTAGAGGACCATAGACGCAGAACACTGCATATACTATTAGACTTGGATGAAGTAAAGATTAGTTTTGCTGAACTGCCTTTTCCTCTTTTCTCTTAATTAATTTCTCTTAATCTTAATTCTCTTAATTGTCTTTGTTATTAAGGGACAATTATGTCTTAAACAAGTTGGTACTCACCAGCAATCTTTGAAGTCTGGAACTGAGTGTTAAGCACAGTCATACCTCAAAATACTTAGCCACTTTGGATCTTTCATGAAATTGTCACAGTGTAATTTCCAATTTGTTTTCTTTTCTTTCTCCTATTATATAACCAGATAAAGCTAGTTTCACATTGTATAATATTATCCTATCTACATCACATCATAAAAGCCCTCCAATCCAGGGATGGGAAACCCCTACCTTCTCTGAGTAAATACATGATTATTCGGCTAATCACTGTGCCATCAACACCAAGCAATGGCTGGTATATTTCTTTACTAATTAAAAGGAGAAATAAATATTTCTCTCTACACATTGGTATGTTTGAGGATACTCAACATACCTTTGCACCTATGAAATGAGAGAAAAATTCAGGCCTGCTGAGAATGCAACTTAACAGTTGATCCTGCCAAGCAGGGAGTCCTGACACTTGGTACACTCTCTGGCTAGGACAGCCACTCAAAGTCAGGAGTTTAAACTGGATTTGCTCTGACAAGTAAATCAAAGTATATTCACTCAAAATGTTAGGAGCCTGGCTTATAGGAACATAAGATTCACAACTAGAATGAACATAAGAAACTATCCAGTCCAACTACATCACTTAAGAAAAAAGGAAACTGAGGCCCAGAGAAGTAACATGATTTGTCTCAGGTAACATAAGAAATAAAAAGCCGAGCTGGAATTGTGGATCTTCAAATCTTCTGATTCCCACTCCGCTCTCCTTACTATCACTTGTACTGTGACTCCTCACGATTCCCTTTTCTATAGCACTTTAAGCTTTACAAAGAGAGCTTTCCCCACTCCAACCCTCTGAAAGGATAATATAAGTTTCATTATCTCCCTTCTACAGACTAGGAAAGTGAAATTCTCACTATGTGCTAGGGAGACAAAGACAAAAATGAAAATCACCCCTATACTCAAGGAATTTATGTTCCAGTGGGAAGGGGGGTGGGGTGGGGAGTGGTACAGCACAAACTCTTCCCTGTATCATGGACTACAGAAGCCATGGGGCTCTAAGGCCCAAGTTCTGGCAGGTCCTATAAAGCTGGACAAGTGAACTTTATGTGGATCATTCAAGGACTAGCCCAACTAAAGGTAGAAAGGCTAATAACCAGAGGGCTGGACACCAAAGAATGGATTGTCTGGGTCACAGAAATCGAGGAGACTACCTGCTCAACAAGAAGAGGCCGTAATCTGCATCGGTGGAGGGGGCTGCCTGTACATCCTTGAACCATTCAAGAACACTCACAACTACATGAGAGGATCATCCATGATGGTGATCATTCAAAGAAACACCTAAAAACCCTCCACATAGGGTAAAATGCAGGTCTGTATTGTCTGGGCTTCATACAGTTAAAAGTGTGGTCCCTTCTTACACCAAGCAACCACTGTAATGGGCTTCATACATTAGGTCTGCGACACCATTAATTTTGCTTGTTCCTCTCCCCTCCCCCATCTCGTGCTCTCTTTCATTTCCTCCTCATAAATATGAGAAACATATTCCCAATCCTTGTTGAGCAAATGATTCATGCCAAAAGCCCAATATGCACTGACTCAGGGTATTTATATTGTCTCTGGTAGCCGGTATTTGCTAGTATACTGTAATTATTTTTGACAACCTTGCATTTAAGGTGGCCACAGATAACCAACTTAATATTCAAATGTTCATAAATCCTTCTGTTTAATATCCTCCCTACCTAATCTATGTACATTATTATTACAGGTAATGCAGAAAGTACAGTGCATGAAAAGTACAATTAATCTCGATCTTTCCACAGCAAGTGGTGTCGCTCCAGCCCCAGGATTCTGTATTAATAAAAATGATAGGGGGAGGGGCTGCGGCTGGCTTGGATTTCAGACAGGCCTCCCCAAACTCCTGAGACAGGCTTGCTAGCTACCCACCTAATTAAGATCCAAGCTAATCTCAAGCCCTAGAATATATTCTAGAAATATCTGTTGTCATGAACATAAGTCCTCAAGATAAATGGAAAGTTGGTATTTTTTCAGAGAAGAGAAGGCCCTCTTTTACCTAACACTAAGATAATAATCCTTCCTGTTCCCACCCCTTAGCTCACAATGCACTTTGTATTTCTCAAGTAAACTTATGTATTACTGTGTATTATCACTGTCTTTGTATCTTATCTTTCTCCTCCTAGCCAACAAGGAGTTCTGCGGGGGATGAGCACTGAGTTATTAGAACTAAACCCTGTTCCCCACTCTAGGGCTTAAGAGCACAGTGAGCACCCTGCACAAAGCTAGTGCTTTGAACATGTTTGCTGAATGACTCATACCATGGTACAATCACCGAATACAGGGTCAAAAGATCTGGATTTGAATCCAGCTTGACTACTTGATCACCTGCATAACTCCAGTAAATTATTTTTTCTCTCTGGATCTGTTTCCTCACCTATAAAATGAGAAAGTTGAACTAATGAGTCATAATGTCTCTCCCAGCTCCAAAATCCTATGATCACATGCATATTGTTAAATAAATGAAAGGCTCAGGAAAGGACCTCAGTCTCATTGAGTTCAACCCATCTAATGATGGGTTTAAAAGGTAATGAATCCCTTTTAAACAGGCTCTACTCAAATACCTCCAGTAAAGGAAAATCACTGTTTTTCCTATTGGCAGGTCCCATGTCTGGATGGCTCTTGTCATGAGGAAGGTGTTCTTTATTCTGAGCTGAAATTTGTCTCTTTTCAATTTCTCCCCATTGATCCCAGTCCTCTTCTCGGAGGCCAAGTAGGACAATTCTTGTCCATAGTAGTCCAGTGAGTATTTTGACACCACAACTAGTTCTCCTCAGGGTCTTCTCTATGCCTACACACTTGTTTCAACTGACTTCCGTGTGATAAAGTTCTAAGTTCCCTCAACAGCACCCAGGCATCCCTCTCTGGACATGCTCCAACCCACGAGTGCTCTTTCTGAAATGTGCCATAGCAACCTTCAACCTTGAAATCATGGGAACCTTAGGACTGGAAGGTACCTCAGAGATCATCCATTCCAACATCCTCTTCTTACAGATGAGGAACCTGAGGTTTGGAAAGGGTCATGAATAGACCTTCAAGATTATCTTATTTGACAAAGGAGATAACAGAGGTACAAAAGATTTCCCCATGCCCATACAGGAAGTAACGAGCTCAGCATTTAAGCTCCAATGACATTCTGACTTCAAATCTAATGTTCTTTCTGCTTCCACAAGGCCACATGGTTAATAAGGGGCACAGCTGCTCTTGAATCCAGGTCTTTTCTGACTCTGAATCTGACACCTTCTCTAGGTAATGTTATTACCATACATTACCTCATTTTATAGGAGCTAATAAGGGACACACCTGAAATCAATAAAATCATGAAATAAATAAACAGCTGACTAATAAAGCAGTCTGGTACACTAGAATCCAAGGTCTCATCTCCCTTGACCACCATGTTGCTTAAAATTTAAGATGACAAAAGACATTCCCAACCTCTCAGTAAAGAAGCAGGAGACTACAGATGGGGGCTGCTGTATAGGCTGTCAATGGAAGTTTTTGTTTGTTCAGCTCTCCCTTTATTAGAAGAGAGGGTTCTATGGCACAGAGGAGCTTATTCATTAGTGACTATTTCTGAAAATCAATAAAATGTAAAAAGAGAATTGGAAGCAAATAGGTGGTTTTTACATTTCATCCATATAACAATAATTATCTATTTAGAATAATAACTAGCATTTACATAGCATGTCACAATTTGCAAAGAGCTTTATATTACCTCATTTGATCCTCACAACAACCCTGAAAACATCTCCATTTCATAGACGAGGAAATCAAGGCAGACAGAAGGTAAGTGACTTACCCAGGGTTACAGAGCTAGTAAATGTCTGAGGCTGGATTTGGACTCAGATCTTCCTGACTTTAGGCCCAGACCTCTTATTCATGGTACCCTCCAGCTAGCTGCCTGTAATATCAGGATAGTGTCCTTGTCATTTCTTACTGGATTATCTGTCAAGACAACAAACATCTGCAACCTATTCATTCACTTTAAAACTCCAAGGATATATGACTTGATTTATTCAGGGCTTCCCTCCACCAATGCAGATGCAGGTCACAACCTCACACACCCATCTGGCTTGGCTTAGGTTTCACCTATTGCCGTGACCAAAAATTATTCCAAAGGGGTGGGGAATGTCTATGGAAGAGCTTCTTTTCTGTTAGTAGTGAAGTTGGTACTCAGTTGAAGATTAAAAAACTTCTCCCAGATCATTTGAATGTTTTGTCAGCCAAATAAAACATTTTTTATGTAGCCAGAAAAAAAAATAAAAAACCATTCACTGCTGGCAAACCTTCCAGTAATGAGCCTCTCCAAGTGTGATCCTTAGAAGACATCAACATAGAATTAGGCTAATTCTCAAAGTTTTTCTCTGGCTAGGACAGATGTACCAGAACTAGCCGTCTGCTTGGCATAATCCTAAATCAAAAGCCTCTATACCACAGTGAGGCATCAAAAAAGGACTGTACGCTCTCCACATAACTGCACAAATATTTTTACTCAAAAGAGAGATCTGCCATATTGTTCTAACATAGACTGTGCTATTCTCCCCAAATGTAGCCTTTATAAAACTCGAGAGCTGCCTGATTGCCCTCTAAATACACATCATGGGAAGAATGAGAAAAGAACAACACAATCAAAGTGCCAAAGATAAAGAGAGCAGTGATGATTAGAATGAATAAAACATTTTTAGTGGAATTAAAGGCAATGTTTGAAAAAAGAAAAAACTTCTGTAATAAATAGAGGCAATATGGCATAATGGAGAGAGAGCTGGCCTCAAAGGCAAGAAGACCTGGGTTCAAATTTTGACTCTGATAGATATTGGCTGTGACCCTGGGCAAGTACTTAGTATTCCAAAGCACCTAAGACTTCATGCTAAAGAGAAGATGCTAAATGCATTAGAAGGGTGAGTATCCTCACCTACAGGCTCATTATACCAAGGAAATTACATGTTCAGTCCCTGTCCCTATGTCTTTACAGTAAACATGCACACATTTACATGGAAATTTTATGTAATTTTAAGTGTATGTGTGTAATTTTTTTTCCTTTTAAAAACCCCATTTTATGGCAGTAGCTTTGTATTTTAAGAAAACCTATATTCAAAATAAATGTGATAATATTAAACTAATGTAATCAATTATTCTTCAACTAAAAATAAAATATTGCCCCCCCCAAAAAAATGTTTCAGTGGAAAGGACAATGAATTTGGACAAAAGACCTGGCAATGAATTTAAAGTCAGAAAATCTGGGTTTGCTCCTTAGTAGCTGTGTAACATCATACAAGACACTTCAGCTCTCAGTGTTCCCTCAGTCCTGTCATTTGTAATGAAAGGGCTAGGGCAGATGATTTTTAAGTTCCATCTCTGTTTCCAGTGACTAAGCTGGGCTAGAACCTGGGTCTCTTAAATCCAGTCCTGTGCTCTTTCTACCACATAGTGTTGCACTGAAAGTGGATGTGGGTAATGCAGCATTACCATAAACTTGTTTTGAAAAACAAACAATATTTTAAAATACTCTTAGTCTCATAGACCATCCGTGAAAGACCTGAGTTAAAATTCTAGTTCTTCTTTATTACATGACTGTGAATGAGAAATAATCTCTCTCTGGAGCTCTGTTGCCTCCTCTGTAAAGTAAAAGGGTTTAGCTAAGTGATCCTTAGGGTCATTTCCACCTATGAATCCTTTGAAAACCTCTTTATGTGTAAACACGGCTATTGCCCATTTTAAACAAATAAATAGACACAGTTTGCATGATGTCACCCACTTCAGAATATGAGCTCCTTGAAGACAGAGACTGCCTAGCTCTTCTCTTCATACCCCAAGTCTAATAGCAAAGTGCCTGCTATAGAATAAGTGCTTAATTTGTGCTTGTTGCTTGATTTAAATTAAAAAAAAACAAAACTAGATGAACAGCAGCCATTAGGTTATTCCAGCCCTTCCATTACTCTTCATATGGATAACTCCCCATAGCTGAAGAGTAATCTTAATGGCAAAAATGTGGACAGAGAAACCTCATTAGACTTTTGCTGCAACTGCTGAAAGCTCCCAGACTAATCAAAGTGTGGTATCATGAATGGAAAGACTGTTGGGTTAGAATTGGAGGACTTCTGAATTTAAATCTTCGCTCTGCTGCTTATTATTTGTGTGATCCTGGACAGATTATTTAACCTCTGTAGGTCTGAGTTTCCTCCTTTATGAGATATGTCCCTTCCAGTTTCAAATCCATGTGATCCAATGATAGCTGTATTTTAACATCTACCTAGAAGAGGGTAATGGAGCTTCCCTCTTCCTCTTGCCCCTCCAAAGGCACAGAGCTATTTCTAGTTCTTAAGAAGTAGAAAAAAATGTCCTATCATGAAAATCCTACAGAAAGAATACGCAACCCAATCTCTTGGAAGCATTGGAAGAACCATATTTGTGAAACAAGTAAAAAATTTAAGCCATCTTTTTTTTTTAGTTATGCTTTCAATTAGCTTTAAGTCATAATACATCAGAAAATTTCTACATGTATACTATTTTGTGATTTGCTAAACTATTGTAGTAAGAGAAGATTCTTAGCTTCCTACAGAGGAGGAATTTTCATAAAATTTACTCTATGTAGGAAAATAGTATAACTATTAAGAGATCACAGGCCTCACAGGGTTTGTTTGGATCCAGGAGGCAGCTTAGAGGCCTGCTGTTCCAACCCCCCCCCCCATTTTACAGTTGAGGATGGTGGGGTACAGGGAGGGGAAATGAACTGAACTGCCCAAGGTCACACAACTAGTACTTGACAAGAACCATGATTTGAAACAGGTCCCTTTGACTTCACAACCAATTTTTCTTAGTAAATTTTCTTCTTTATTTTAAACTTAACCATCATCATCAATCACATATATTCCAATATACAAAGAACAAAAAAAAAAGCATTATCTATGATACTGAGAACCTCTTTACAAAGAGTTTGTTTTTCAAAACAAGTGTAAAGTAACACTTCGCCACCCTCGAATACCATGGAAGCAACACCGTGGTAGAAGGAACACAGGACTGGATTGAGGAGACCTCGGTTCAAGCAAGACTTGACCTCTAGAAAGGAGAAAGGAGCTTGGAGATCATCTACTCTAACCGCCTTCTTTTGCAGTTGAGAGTACTGAAGCCCTGAGAGGTGAAATTTCTCACACAAGATTATTCAAGTATTAAGGAGTAGAGCAGGGATTCAAAGTCATGTTTTCTGCCTCGAAATGCAATGCTCTTTTCTTAGGGAAGCCACTTATCTGGGGAGCAGTTTCCTTCTCTAGAAAATGAACAGGTTGGATGAGATGATCTCTAGTGTCCTCATTAATAGACTAATACTACTACTAATAGTAATAATGATAACAATAACAATATCAGCTACTAATTACTCTAGGGTATTAAGATTTAAAAGTGCTTTTCTCACAATTTACCAATATACAGGTAATATAATATATAAGTAATAATAGGTAACATAAAATGTATAAAGGTAATATAAATAATATAATTCTCATTTCACAGAATGCAAAGTTGATTGTTACTTGCACAAGGCTCCAAAGCTAAATAAGTATTGAAGCCAGGTTTCAAACATTCAACTCCACTGTATCATCCTGTCTCTACCAGACAATGAACTCCTTGAGGGCAGGGACCACGTTTTATGTGAACTTCTTGCCTATTCCAGCACCTGTGCTGTCTACACAGTAGAGACCTATTAAGTATTGTGTGCTATGACTCTATATCACGCCACCCAGCTCCACTCAGTTTATTAAAAATGTGGTTATCTTTAGAAGATTAAAAACAGTCACATAAGGGATAAAGAAACATCCAAGACGACTGTAAATATCTGGTATTCAGCTCATCAATGAAAAGCACTATTGAACTTACATTTTCTTTAGAAAATGATCTTGTGAAACACAGGTATCTGGTAACCTTGGATTTAAATAAGCCGTCTTTCCAGAGGTCAGCATCCACACCATCTGCCGTCTGTGCAACCTGTGCCAAGGAGACAGAGAGAAGGAACTTAGGGAAGCCAGGGTAAAAGCAAGTACATGTGCACAGCGGCTCCTGTATGCCGATTCCAATTAACACTGGCCCGAACTCTCATGGCATCTCATTAGTTCATTTCATTCGGCACAGGGAAAAGAATTTCCAAAAGGAGAAGGCGAGCGAGAGTGTGAAAAATACAACTTCTAAAAATACTGTCCCTGGGGAAGCAATTGATTAAAGACACCCGAACAAAGAGGGTTCTAATGAGAAAGGAGCAACTTTTGTTCTAATATACCAAGAAAGGATCTGACAAGTCAGCACATTAAGGTGCTCATTACTGCTCACTCAGGGGGACAGTTCAGCAGTAGGAAATGTCCAAAGGGGTCAGAGAATTTAGGGTTGGAAGGAGCCTTAAAGATCATCTAGTTCAACCCCTTCATTTTATAGAAGAGTAACCAGAGGTACAGAAAGAAGTGACCTGTACAAGGTCATTCAAATGGCAAGTGGCAGCACAGGGATTTGAACCCATGTCCTTTATTTACCTCCAGGATCCAGGGCTCCTTCCACTACACCACACTCTGAAATGTTACCAGAGAGATACACAGAGTGATGTGACACAGCTCTTCAGCTCTTGGAACCTGGGTGGTTAAATTAATAGGAATTCTAGACTGTAGTGTCTAGGAAGATCTAGAAATAGAACCAGTGGGGGTTATGCAGGCAGATCAAAGATGTAGGCTTCCTTGCCTGAAGAACCTTAGAATCAAGTTAACAGTCTTAATGCCAGGCATCTCTTCTTACCTCTGGCTGCTTTAGCTACAATCCACAGGGTGCCTTCCACTCAAGACAAAGTGGAAAAGGGAATGGTCAATAACACTCATCTTTAAACCTCCTCACCCATACAGGAGAGGTGAGATGGGAACATGGGTGCCCTGCCTCAAAACTAGTCAGGCTCCACCAGGATTTCAACCCCATCTAGGATGCCCACCCAACCAGAACTTCCTTTATCATCACTTTAAGGTGGATGAAAGGCTTGGGCAGGGCAGGGGCTGAGATTGGAGTACCTGAGAAGTCTGAAAGGGCATAGCTGGATATTCAAAGCACAAGCTCTTAACCTGGGGTCTGGGAACTTTTTCTTTAAAAAAAAGTTTTTTAATAACTATTTCAATATAATTCAAATACTACATGTTTTATTTTATGCATTTAAAAAATGCTACCCTGAGGAGTCCACAGCCTTTACCAGATTGACAAAAGGATGTTCAAAGAGAAGTATAATTTTGCAAAAGTTATCAGACACTAATGCTATATCAATTTTTTAAAAAAATTTTCCTCAGGGCAGCTAGGTGGCACAGTGGACAGAGCTCTGGCCTTGGAGTCAGGAGGACTCAAGTTCAAATGTGGCCTCAGACACTTGACATTTACTAGCTGTGTGACACTGGGCAAGTCACTTAACCCTGATTGCTTCACCAAAAAGCAAAAAAAAAAAAAATTCTTCATTACAAGGAAGATTTCAATGTGTATGGGAGGAAGTAATAAGATAGACAGCTGTAGGGGCAGCTAGATGGCACAGTGGATAGAGCACCGGCCCTGAAGTCAGGAGGACCTGAGTTCAAATCCAGCCTCAGACCCAAACACTTGCCACTTACTAGCTGTGTGACCCTGGGCAAGTCACTCAACCCCAATTGACTTAAAAAAAAAAAGACAGATAGCTCTGTGTGTGTCTCTGTGTGTGTGTGTGTGTGCATGTGTGTGACTCAGGAAATTACTGTGGTTTAAAAAACACAAAGTTTTATTATCATTATTATTATTGTTGTTGTTGTTGTTGTTGTTGCTGTTGTTAAGATCATTTAGAATGAGAGAAGTGCCAAAGGACTGGAAAAGAATAAATATTGCTTTAATTTTATTTTTAAAAAAAGAGTGAATTCTGTAAACCGTAAGTCAGTGAACTTGAACGATTTCTGACAAAATTCTAGAACTTACTGTTAAAGGAATGGCTTGTGCATATCAATAAAATGTGACGCCAAAAGAAGTTAAGAACCCCTGTTCTAAAGGCACTGGTAGCACTGTTGTCACAACAGTGT
The DNA here is from genome assembly GCF_900497805.2 of Vombatus ursinus. NCBI lineage: Eukaryota > Metazoa > Chordata > Mammalia > Diprotodontia > Vombatidae > Vombatus > Vombatus ursinus. Next base: position 16,512,632 of record NW_020954564.1, on the reverse strand, counting down.
CACCCTCCCACCTTGGAGAGTCAAGGAGCTTTCCTGCTGCTGAGTCTTCTCAAAAGCTAGAGAAGACAGATGTCCAAGACAGTACAGACACTAAGGGAACATGGCCCATTACCATGTGTGCCCTTCTGCCACAGCAGGCTATTAAGCTCCCATCCTCATCATCTCTGCTCCCTGGCTCAGGTGCTGGCCCTTCAGCACCCTCTGCCTGGAAGTTGATCTTACCCACAATTAGCATTAATAGATAGATCTATATCTATATCTATATATACATCTATATCTATATCTCTCTATATAGCTATTTATATAAACATCTATGTCTATATATAGATCTATCTATTAATGCTGATTGTGGGTGAGATCGACTGACTAAATATATGTATATAGATACACATATATATGTATATACACACAGAAGATCTACATGTGTATACACACATATGTACATATAATACACGCATGCATGCATGCATGCATGCATACTCCCAGCTGATATCTGCAGTCTAAGAGGGTTAGTAGTGGCATAGAGGAAAGGCCTATGGGTAGGGAAGGCATGTAAGGGTTAAGAGTCCAAATAGATCTCGGTAGGCTAGAACAACAATAGGCTAAGATAGGCCAACTCTATTAAGATGAAATTTAATAGAGATCACTATAAAGTCCCACAATTGACATAGGTGTGTGTGTGTTTTAATCACTTTCACAATTATAGGATGGGCAAGGCATTACTAGACAAGAATTGGTGTAAAAAAGATCTGGGAGTTTTAATGGACCACAAACTCAATATAAGTCAACAGCCTTACATGGCAGCCCTAAAGCTAACATGAACTTGAGCTACAATAAGAGGGGTATTGCATCTAAAAGAGAGGAGGTAATGGCCCTTCTTAGACCACATCTGGAGTATTTTGTTCAATTCTGGGAACCAACAAACTAAAAAGCATCTAGACAAGTGTGACCAGAATAGTAAAAGGCCTTGAGATTATGCTACATAAGGATTAGCTGAAGAAACAGTTTAGCTTTAGAAAAAGATTACTCTGTAAGTGTGTGTGAATGTGTGTGTGTGTGCATATGTGTGTATGTGTTCATGCACATGTGTATGTTTGGGGTAGGAAAGGTAAGAGCTGTCTTCAAGAACTTGAAGGATTGTTGTGTGCAAAATGGATTAGACTAATTTTGCTTGTCTCTTGAGAACAAAAGTAGGAGCAATGGATAGAAGCAAGGAGAGAAGATTTACGATGAACATAACAGAACATTTCCTGATAATTATATTTTTACCAAAATGGAATGGACACCCTCAGGAGACAGTGAGTTCCCCCCTTACTAGAGGTCTTCAAGTAAAGGGTAGGTGGCTACTTTTTAGATACCATGCAGAGGGTAATCTTGCTCAGATAATATTAAACCTGATGACTTCTTAACTCACTTCCATGTAATTCTGTGGTATCAGCATGTTATGTGTAAAGGGAAGCAGATCTGTACTAGGAAGGAGTAAGAAATGGTTGGTTAGGTCAGAAAATCTCTGTAAAAAGGGAGTGATTGTCTGTGATTCTCCTATTTTCCCCAAATGGCTCATATGCAAGAAAGGCTATAAAAGATATCAAAGAGACATACAATTAGAAAAGGAGGTGGGCCACACATGTAGCCAGACAGAGTAACAATGCATGGACAGTCCAAGTATTGCACTGCTATCTACAAAAATCCAAAAAAGAACCATAGGAAGATCTCTAGTGCATTGGGTGGGTCCTTAATGGGAGAGTCAAAGAAAGATATGAGTAAGAATCATGAAAGATGAGAAGATGTGAAGTAGAATAGAATTCATTATCTTTCCCTCCAAACTCTCTCCTCTTTCAAACTTTCCTAGTACTGTCTTGCCAGTCACAAAGGCTTGTAACCTCATGATCATTCTCAGCTCACTAGTCACACTCACCCACGTATTCAATTGGCTGTCAAAGTTTGTCATTTCTACCTTTACAATATCTATTGTATATGTCCCTTATCTCTATTCACAAAGCCACCATCTTAGTTCAGGCCCTCTTCATCTCTTGCTTGAACAATCACAATATCCTTCTAACTAGTCTCCCTGCTTCAAGTCTCTCTCCATGCTAATCCATTCTCCACTCAGCTGCTAAAGTAATTTTCCTAAAGCACAGGTCCAACCATATCACCACCAGTCCACACACACACACACAGTAAATTCCACTTTATTACCCCCATAATTGAATATGAAATGGTCAGTCTGGTACTTTAAAACCCCTTAAAACCTTGCCATTTCCTATCTTTACATTAGTGCCCTCCATGAATTCTATGATCCACCCACCCTGACTTACTCCATCTCTCCCAGGCCTGGAATGCTCTCTCTCCTTACCTCTAACTCTTATTTTCCCTGGCTTCCTGCCAAACGCAGCTCAATTCCTACCTGCTACAGGAGGCCTTTCTTGTTTCATTCTCTAGAATATTACTCCCTAGAGATTACCTTCCATTATACTGTATACAATGAAGTCCCAATTAGTACAAATAATGAATCTCCTGAAGTGGTCACATTATTTGAATTTGTATTGCATACTCCCATTGGGCTGGAACTTTATATAAATATAACTTCAATAGTATGAACCTGCAACCACTTCAGAGGATTCACTATTTGAAATACTCAGGACCTGGCTACATAGTTTGTCAGTCAATAAATATTTATTAAGCATCTACCATGCGTCTGGAGCAAGTGCTGGGGATACAAAGAAAGGCAAAAGGCAGCTCACAGTCGAGTGGGGGAGACAATATGCAAACAACTAGATGCAAACAAGCTATATACAGGACAAACTAGAAATAATCAACTGAGGGAAGACACTGGAATTGAGGAGGATCCAAAAAGGTTTCCTATACAAGGTGGAATTTTAGCTGGGACTTAAAGGAAGCCAGAACCCCCAGAAAGTGGAAGTGAGGAGGCAGAGCATTCCAGGAGTAAAAATGCCCAGAACAGGAAGATGGAGTGTCTGGTTCAAGGGACGGCCAGAAGACCAGCATTACTAGATCACAGTCAGGAGGAGGCAGGTTATGAAGGGCTTTGAACACCAAAGAGAAGAGTTTATATTTGATCCTGGAGGTGACAGGGGACTACTGGAGTTTACTGAGTAGGGGCAGGCATGACATGTTCAGACCTGCCTGCACTTTAGGAAGATCACTTTGACAGCTGAGTGGAGGTTACTTAGTTATTTACATGTTATCTCACCTATGTGTAAGCTCTTTCAGAGCAGAAACTGTGCCTTCTGCCTTTCTTTATATCCCTATCGCTAAGCATAGCACCTGGCACATAAGCAAGTGCTTAATAAATGCTTGTTGACTAACTGGTTTGGTGAAGAAAGTACCCATGCCAGTGAGATCAAGGACCCACTGGAGCAAGGACATTTATTCCAAATCTAACTTTGTAAAAGGGGTCTTGCCTTGTTGCTAGTCCGCCATAACACGATTAACATGAGAACAGTAAATGTAAAGATGGCAAATGTGCCAGAACGTGGCCAACAATACCACAGGCTTAGACTCCAGTTTGGCTTTATTCTTTTGGGCCAGGCTGGCATTCAGATAACATGCCAGCTGGTATCCTTTAGTGAAGTTTTGCAGGTTTGTTCTCCCAGCTCTAATTCTTCATTTGACAAGCTACCTTCTCTTCTGACAAATGACTAAACTCTCCTCCATTCTTCATCATCATGAAATCTGCCTTGACTCAGTAACATCTATTCTATGAGCTAAGAAGCTCTGCACAAGCTCTTAGCAAACCACGCAAAACAAAAACAGCCCCAGACGGCCAGAGAGTGTCCAAACCTCAATAATACGTAAGTCCTCTGTGAGTACTCAAGAAATACCAAATAACAGTAGTGCTGAGCAATGAAAATGCCTCAGAAGGGCAGAAAGATAAAAAGAAACAAAATGGCAAGGGAGAAAGTACACTGGATTTGGAGTTAAGATACTGGTACTTAAGTACCAGCTTCACTACTTTCTACCTGTGTTAGCTCCTATTACTATTTTCTCATGCTTACAATGACAGGGCGTACAAAATGACCTCAAAGGTCACTTATGGTTCTACAAATCTGGATTCAAAATCTATGAGACATTCCAAAGATGACCAAAGTAAAAAACTCAATCCATTGAAAAAAATTATAAACAAAATAAAGGAAGACAAAATCCTAATATGTAACATTAAAATATTTATTTTGGGAAATTGTTAGGAAAAACTTTTTGCTACAGGTTACATTCGAAGAAACAGTAGAAACTAGGTCTAGAGAAAATAAAAAAGAAATGAAATGAAATGAAACATTTGCCTAAAACTTTCAGGCAAAAGAAATTAATTTAATTGAATTCAATAAATACTTCTTGTCTACTATGTATAAGGATCTGAATGACTGGCCAAAAAAAACTTTAATATTTAATAGTCAAAATTTTATATGGTAGCCTGACCAGAAAGGTTGTTGGGAGCCCAATAGGAATATTGGGGTTTTTTGTCTTTTTTTTAACCACTGGTGATCCCCCTTTACCAGCAGGGGAGTGGTCAAAACTATTTGGGCTACCTCTCCTATGACCTCCCAGTCTACTTTTTAAGTAATCTCTATACCCCAAACTTTCTCAGACAACTGGCTGAGCTTTTCTCTTACTGAAAGCTTCCTCTTTTCTTCTACCATGGATGGCACCCAAGCTCAGCCCCTCGTTAATCACCTCCCTGAACAACTGTAAAAACTCCAAATTGATCTTCCGGCCTCTAGTCTCTCCCCTCTGCAATGTACCTTACAGGATACACTGCCACAGTAATTGTCCTAATGCTAATCTCCTATTATGTTCTGCTCAAAAAACAAACACACTTCACTGCCTACAGGATCAAATACCAATTCCTTAGCCTGACCTTCAAGGCCCACTACATTCTAGCTCCAAACAACATTTCTAGCCTAACTGTATATTATTCTCCTCTGAGGACTTTATGCTTCTGCCCCCCCAAAAAAAAAGACTACTTAATGTTTGCGCATTGATTATGAACTGATCTTTCATGCCTACATGTCCTTGTACAAGTACTATATACATATTCCACACCTGAAATAATTTTCCTCACATATTGGCCTATTGAAATTTTTCCCTTCAAGGTCCAGCTCAAATACTATCTCCTGTGTCTGACCACTTCTCAGGACCTTTGCTGGCTCATCATCTATATCATAGCTCCTAACTGTGGGTGTTCCCCAAGGCTCTGTTCTGGTCCCTACCCCCTTCTCCCTCTACTTTTTCTCTCAGTAACCTAATTGGTTCTAGGATGATGAGTCACTGATCTATATATCCAGCCCCAGGCTGCCCCTTCTTTTGCAGTTTTTTGTCACCAATTATCTACTAGACATTTCAAATTGAATGTACAAGAAATAGCTCAAACTCAATGTATCCAAAACTGAACTCATTATCGTTTCCCCCCAAATCCACCCCTCTTCTAATCTCCCCTGTTTCTGTCAAAGTTATCACCATTCTCCCAATCTGTCAGATTCCTCACCTTGGCACAATCCTCGACTCCTCACTCTTCCCCACCCCATACATCCAACCAGTTGGCAAGTCTGGCTGTTTCCACCACTACAATATCTCTCATATCGGACCCTTTCTCTCTACTCGATGCAGAATGGTAACCGAAGAAGAAAAATGGCATATCTGAAGTATAATTATCTAAGCACATTATACAATGGCTCTCTAATGTCTTAAGGATCAAATACAAACTTCTCTGTTTGGCATTTAAAGTCTTTCACAACCTGGATCCAACCTACCTTTCCAGACTTATTATACATTACTTTCCTTCACACAGTCTATAGTTCTACCAACCTGTACATCTAGCACAGTGTTTTGCACATACATAGTAGGAGCTCAATAAATGCTTACTAAACCACACTGAAATATGAGGTGACTATAATGATAGACACATATTTCCAAACTGTCTTTGCTTGAACCATTTCTGAACTTTTCTTGAGAAAATTGCCTCTTGTGTCAATTTAAAACCCACACAAACCAGTTTACCACTTTACCTACACTTCACTTTAGCTAGAAAATGATAATGCCCAGATGATAACTAATCTAATTTATCAGACTTAGTCCCATGTGGCTTGACTGTTTCCAAGACTCAAATACACCCTCAAAAGGACAAAGATATCCCTCTACTGCCAATAATCAAAAGAATACACTCTGAAGATTCCAAAAACACTTAGTGCAATGGCAATACCAATAGAAAAACACATGAATGATAAAGAACAGAACAGATTTTGAATCAAATATTCTCAGTTCAAATCTGGACTCTTACTATCCATATGAACCTTAGTACAACGAACAAACTGCAGTAGAATGAAAACTGTTGGTTCAGTATGGGGGCATTAAGCAGTTGAGACACATACTCACCTGAGAGATACTACATGTCCAGACCAGCATTTTCAGATACATTTAATTTGATTGTGCTCAGTTCTGTTCTCTGGGCTTCTTGCCCCCACAGCCAAAGGAAGTCACAGTACTTGCAGAGCCTTTCCCCAAAAAATGAAAACAAATAGAAGACCCCGTCCCCAGGTGTCCTCTGAAGCTAGGGAGGGCTGCAGAGAGTCACAGAGGACTTTCCCATGAGGAAGGGAAACCAGTCACCTAAGGACTACCATGACCCTCTTAGCTAACTTTTGCTGAAGACCAGTTCCACCTGCCTCTAACATGCATATTTTACTTCACCCTGTAGAATGACTGATCAATTTAGAAATACCAGTGGCCCCCTCCTCTGTAGATCAGACAGTCCCAGGTCTCCGGGAAGTAGGTAGTATAAGCATTATCTCCATTTTATGGATAACTAAACTGAGACTCAGGAGAAAGAAAATAGAAAAGCACTGGATTTGGAATTAGAAGTCCAGAGGTCAAATTTCAGTTCTGTTATTTGACCACCTATGTGATCTTGAGTAAGTCACTTAACTTCTCTTGATCTCAGCTTCCTCATCTATAAAATGAGGTAGTCAGACTAGAACAGGGGTTTTTAACTTGGGATGCATGAATTTGTTGAGGGTTTTAAAAATACACTGATGGCTCTATTTCAATAAATTGATTCCACTTGTAATCTTATGTATTTTATTTTATAAATTTTAAAACATTATTCTGAGAAGGGCTCCAGAGGCTTCACCAGATTGCCGAAGGGATCTGTAACACAAAAAAGATTATGATCTTTTGGACTACATAATCTTTAAGGTCCCTCCCTTCAAGCTCTAAATATATGATATTGCAATTTTATAATCCTATGACTTGCCCAAGTTTATATGGGCAGTAAGTGTCAGAGTGTGGGTTCAAACCCAAGTCTTCTGACTCCAAGGCCACGACTCTTCCCAAGGTGTTAAGAAATTTTTTATCCATGAGTCCATTCAGCTCAAGCAGTTTTTTCTAATGAAGAACACTTCATCCAAAACAGTCCTATTTCCTAGGGCTGTGCAAATTACATGGTTCACACACTTGCTTCTTTCCAGCAACAGGCTTCAAACTGTGACTGATCAAATGAGATTATTTTTGCAAAGCGCTCTGTAAGCCTTAAAGCACTACATAAATGTCAGCTGTTACTAAGAAGAAGAAAAGACATCATCCAGGAAATGTGTGATCTGAAAAGAGGTGGATCAGCCATGTAATGAGAGAACAGGATAACAGATGTCTAGCTCAAGGTTCTATAGGCACACAGTGATTGAATTAAGTTGGCTATAAATGTCTTTTAATTTTTTGGAAAATACCTAAAATGCATCAATGTAATATAGTAGCCACAAAATGTTTAGAGGCCTAGAGGAAGTTATTTAATGTGTTGGGTAGATTCTCTATGGAAGATCATGGGAGGGCATGAGCAAGAATCATACAGTTTGTAATCTACACTACTAGAGAGAATCTTCACTTACATGAGACTGTGGATTCAATGAAGAATATGAATTAATAGAAAATAAAATATCAATCCTGCCATCTACAGGTCATTGCCGCTGAGGCTTTGCTCATCATAATTAGGCATGTCTACAGAGTGAGACACAGAAAACTTTTTATCCAGCATGGATAAAGCATGCTGAAATTCTAGGGCACACAAGGAGATTCTGGAAATCATATTCTATCACATTTAGGAAAAGGCATGACACATAGCAATCAAAGATTTGTCAAACCAAATAAACCTATTAATTAGTCAACAATCCAAAGATCCATTATCGCATTAGTATGGGTGCTCCCTTCATTGACCACGACCCTAGTCTTCCCATGCCTTAGTAGAAAATCCATGAATTGCTATAAAAAGGGAGGAAGGAAGGGAAGAAGGAAGCTGACTGACACAGCCTTTGGACCCACTCAAAGCCACTTCTATGCCACAGTGAGGGCATGAGGTTTACATCACCATGAAAAAATACCTGATTGTACTCTTTGGTACCTCTTAAATTTTCAGCTATTCACCTCCTAAATTCAGTCCCCAAGCAAATTAACTTCTAATGCCCAAAATTAATGTAAAGATGGTACATTGCCCAGCATTCTCACTCTGCCCCAACCCTCAGAATAAAGTAGACCTTTGAACTCTACAAAATATCAAGTCCTTATACACAAAAACCTAAATTAAGGAGCCAAAGACACTCAGAATAGAATTTGTCTAAAGTTTCTAAGTTTTATTCATGCTATGTGTCCCGATAGTTCCCACATAGTATTCAAAGACCTAGAAGAAGGTTATTGACCTTATCAAAGCTACAACAACTTCCATCATCACCTCTATAAGATGATCCCCAACATCTTTCTTCACCTTCAACCTCTCCCCAAAGCCCAGTCCTCTATGTCTAGTTGCCTCCTAAATATCTCACTGGCACACCAAAATCAAAAGATTTAAAACTGAAATTAGTCTTCCTCCCCCCAAACTGCCCTTTCCTAATTAGATTGGTGGTCTCATCATTCTCTCAGTCACTCAGGTTCAAAACCTCAAAGTCATCTTTGACTTTCCCCTTTTCTTTACATCAAACTGGTTGCCAAGTCTTATTAATCGTAACTCCACAATATCTCTCACATATCCATTCCTTCCTCTCCATTTCCAACGCAACCACTCTGGTTCAGATTCTTATTATCTTTCACTTAGACTTTCTAACAGTTGCCTCCCCTATTCCTACTTCTAGTCTTTCCATCAATCCTCCAGATCAATCAGTAATGTCTCCCTCAGCTGTGTCACATAGCTGAGGAGGTAGAGCACAACTCCGAAATCTGAGACAGATGCTTGTTTTATTGGCCTTTCTTTAAAAAACAAAAACAAAAACTTGGACTGGCATTATTTCACGCAAAGATCTGTGGGCAGATTTGGGTTCTATACAAATATAATCTGGAAATCATATTCTAACACATTTAGGAAAAGGCTTTGGCACATAGCAATCAATCAAAGGTTTCTCAAAGGAAAGAAAACTGCTACTCAGCCAATAATTCTAGGAGTCACAGGAACCAGAATACAGGTTCAGATCATGTCATTTCTCTGCTCAAAACCCTCAGTGGCTTCCCATTATCTGCTGAATAAAGAACAAATTCCTGATCCTGGCATTCAAGGTCTTCAAGGCCCTCCACAATATGACTCCAACCTACTTTTTAGTCTGATTTACTATCCTTTATGTATTTATACATTCCAGCCAATCTGGGTAATACTCATTCCCTGTCTTTTAAAATCTCTTCCTTGTTTAAAGGCTCAAAACACATGCCTTCTCTTTCAAAAAACTTTTCTTGACCTTTATACTCTTTCAAATTCGTCATTATGTCTTTGGCTGTACCTCTCCTTTGCATATATTTTATTCTCCCTTAAATTATAGTTATTTCAAACACTTATTAAATGCCTCTTGTGTTCAGAGCACTGTGCTAGGCTCTGGATAGAGATTAAAAAGTTCAACTCTGATATAGGCCCTGCCTCCATGGGATTTACAGTCTAGAAGGGGGATAAGATACCAACACTTGATGCACAATTATGCATAACTATGACACACAACATTACCTAACTACAAAATTAGACATTAAAGTAGTCCCAAGAAAGAATGTCATAACCAACAGCAGGGAAGGCTTCAGGGAAGAGGGGGCTTCTGAGCTGAATTTGAGAGGTTGGATAAGAATTTCTTAAGGTAAAGGGGGCAGGAAGAGCACATGAAGCATGGAAAGAAGCCTAAGCAAAGCTTTACACAGAGACAGGAAAGCACAGTGTGTGTAGCATAGTGTTAGGATGGTTCCAGACTGAATGACAGGAAGAAGAATGAACTTTACATGATGGGCAACAGGGAGCAATTGAAGCTTTATGAGCAGAAGAGGGACGTGGTCAGATCAATACATAAAGATAATCCTAGCAGTGGTGTGCAGTCAAGATGGGAGGAAGGAAGATCTCTTAGCAAATTACTGAAAAATACTCCAGGAGGACAATAATGAGGGCTTTTATCAGGGCACTCTAATCATTTATGTACACATATTTTCCCAAGTTGGATGATAAGCTCCTTGAGGCAAATCTGAGTCATAACTGTCTTTATATCTCACCCAGCACTGAGTCCCGGGCCTTGCACACAGCAGGAAACTCAATAAATGCTTATTGAATGGAAAAGAATTTCAAACTTGCAGCTTCCAAATCAATTAACACACCCGAAGTTCTGAGGAGGGCCAGCTCCAACTGAAGGCAATCACAGCATCCAGGAAATTCTACTAAAACTCCAGAGGAAATATCTGGCAGACACTAAGAACAAGACTATCATAAAAGAGAGGTACACTAAGTGACCATAGAATGGTGTCACGGCCTGAGTCACAGCACAGCCCCTACGCCATCCCATGAGCTCCTTCATATTCTCTGGATGAGATGCAGTTTAGGAATGGCCCAGCAACAGGGAGCCGGCCCGTTGTCTCTGAGCACTAAGTGGAAAGTTACCAAAACGCTTTCAAAAAATTGTGAAATGAAACTCAATTGTCTTTGAGGAAATTAAAAACTACAGGGGTGGAGACAAGATGGCGGAGTGAAAGCAGTGACTTGCTTGAGCTCTCCCTCAAACCCCTCCAAATACGTGTAAAAAAAATGGCTCTAAACAAATTCTAAAGCAGCAGAACCCACAAAAAGACAAAATGAAACAAATTTCCAGCCCAAGACAACCTGGATGGTTGATCAGAAGGGTATATCGTGCCAGGTGGGGAGAACAGCGCACTGCAGCATGGGCGCGCAGGTCGCACCGAACCTGGAGCAGGACTCAAGAGGACTGAAGTGCAAACAGCTGTGGCAGTTTCCAGACTTCTCAACCCATGAATGCCAAAGACAATGTAGAAGGTCAGTGGGAAAAGTCTGTGACTGCAGTGAGAGAGAGAAGGTAGGTCTCAGTCACCCCAGGGGCAACGGCTGCCTCCTGAGCTTCCAGCCCACAGACTGAAGGGGAATCCAGTGGCTGATCAGAGGGGGATTGCAGGGATCTCTCTGCCAGAGCTGAGGCAGGAATCTCTAGCTTTGCCCATGCTTGGATCTGGGTCACAGTTCTGAGGGGCGGTCCCAGAGCGAGGAGGAGTGCTGGCGTGGTGGAGCTTGTTGTGGCGGTGGAGAGGAAACACCTCGCCCCTTATCATACCACCTTGGAAGAACTGAAAATTTACAGGTCCCTAGAAGTATCTCTGAAAACAGCTGTACAAATTCCCGAAGCTTGGGATAGTACATTCTCCACATTGGAAGCAGACTCTTATCTTAACAAAGAGTTTAAAACTCAAGTAATTGTCCAGGATCATGAGTAAGCAGCACAAAAAGAGTCAGACTATATTATCTTACTTTGGTAACAAAGAAGATCAAAACATACAACCAGAAGAAGACAACAAAAGCCAAAGCTCCTACATCCAAAGCCGCCAAGAAAAATATGAATCAATCCCAGGCCTTGGAAGAGCTCAAAAGGGATTTTGAGAAGCAAGAGAAGTAGAGGAAAAACTGGGAAGAGAAATGAGAGTGATGCAAGAAAATCATGAAAAACAAGTCAACAGCTAGCTAAAGGAGACACAAAAAAATACTGAAGAAAATAACACCTTAAAAAACAGCCAGGGGCAGCTAGGTGGCGCAGTGGATAGAGCACCAGCCCTGAACTCAGGAGGACCTGAGTTCAAATCCAGCCTCAGACCCAACACTTGACACTTACTAGCTGTGTGACCTTGGGCAAGTCACTTAACCCTGATTGCCTCACTAAAAAAAAAAAAAAATAGCCTAACCCAAATGGTAAAAGAGGTCCAAAAAGCCAATGAGGAGAAGAATGCCTTAAAAAGCAAAATTGGCCAAATGGAAAAGGAAGTCCAAAAGATTACTCAAGAAAATAATTCCTTAAAAATTAGAATAGAGCAATTGGAAGCTAGTGACTTTATGAGAAATGAAGACACTGTTAAACAAATCCAAAAGAATGAAAAATTAGAAAACAATGTGAAATATCTCATTGGAAAAACAACTGTCCTGGAAAATAGATCCAGGAGAGAGAATTTTAAAATTATTGGACTATCTGAAAACCATGATCAAAAAAAGAGCCTAGACATCATCTTTCAAGAAATTATCAAGGAAAACTGCCCTGATATTTTAGAACCAGAGGGCAAAATAGAAACTGAAAGGATCCACTGATCTCCTCCTGAAAGAGATCCCCAAAGGAAAACTCCTAGGAATATTGTAGCCAAATTCCAGAGTTCCCAGGTCAAGGAGAAAATATTACTCTATTCTAATTTTTAAGGAAGTATTTTCTTCAGTAATCTTTTGGACTTTTCCTTTTCCATTTGGCCAATTTTGCTGTTTAGGGCATTCTTCTCTTCACTGGCTTTTTGGACCTCTTTTGCCATTTGGGTTAGGCTATTTTTAAGGTATTATTTTCTTCAGTATTTTTTGGGGGGCTCCTTTAGCAAACTGTTATCTTGCTTTTCATGATTTTCTTGCATCACTCTCATTTCAGGGAGAAAATATTACAAGCAGCCAGAAAGAAACAATTCCATTATTGTGGAAACACAATCAGGATAACACAAGATTTAGCAACTTCTACATTAAGGGTCCGGAGGGCATGGAATATGATATTCCGGAGCGCAAAGGAGTTAGGACTACAACCTAGAATCACCTACCCAGCAAAACTTAGTATAATTCTTCAGGGTAAAAAATGGTCATTCAATGAAATAGGGGACTTTCAAGCATTCCTGTGGAAAAGACCAGAGCTGAATAGAAAATTTGACCTTCAAATACAAGACTCAAGTGAAACATGGAAGAGGTAAACAGGAAGGAGAAATCATAGGAGACTTATTAAGGTTGAACTGTTTACATTCCTGCAGGGAAAGATGATATTTGAAACTCATGAGTCTTTTGTCAGCATTAGGTTAGTGGGAGGGAAAAAATTATATGTATGTATAGATAGATAGATAGAGGGCACAAGGTGAGTTGAAGATGAAGGGGTCATATCTGAAAAATAAAATTAAGGGGTGAGAGAGGATTATACTAGGAGAAGGAGAAAGGGAGAGGTAGAACGGGGCAAATTATCTTGCAAAAAAAAAAAAACAGAAAAGAAAAGGCCCCTAAAGTGAAGGGGAAATGGGGGAAGGTGAAAGGGAATGAGTGAATCTTATTCTCATAGGATTTGACTTAAGGAGGAAATAACATACACACTCAATTGGGTATGGAAATCTGTCTTACCCTACAGGAAAATAGGCGGGGAAGGGGACAAGAAAGTAGGGGGATGATAGAGAGGAGGGTACACTGGGAAAGAGAGTAATCAGAAGCAAATACTTCTAAGGAGAGACAGGGTCAAAAGAAAGAATACAATAAATGGGGGACAGGTTAAGATTAAGGGAAATAGAGTTAGTTTTTCACAGCATGTCTACTATGGAAGTGTTTTGCATAACTGCACATGTTTATACTATATTGAGTTGCCTGCCTTTTCAATGAGGGTGGGTGGGGAGGGAGGAAGGGAGAAAAATTGGGAACCCAAAGTTTTAAAAACACATGTTTAAAAAAAATGCTTTCACATGCAACTGGGAAATAAGGAATACAGGAAATGGGGTACAAAAATATATCCTGCCCTACAGGAAAATAGAAGGCGAAGGGGATAAGAGAAGGTGGGGGAGAGATAGAAGGGAAGGTAGACTAGGGGAAGGGGTATTCAGATTGCATGCCATCTTGGGGTGGGGAAGGGGCGAGATGGGGTGAAAATTTGGAACTCAAAATCTTGTGGAAGTAAATGTTAAAAACTAAAAATAAATTAATTTATCAATAAAAAAAAGAAATGAAAAAAAAAGAAATTAAGGACTACAGTTGTAAGGGTTTTGCCCTTCTTTTTTAAAGAAGAAAAAATACATTGTGGGAATAGAAACCATAGATGCTCAAAGATCTTTGCCTGAAATATCTCTTCAAGTTTCCTTAGGCCAATAAAACAAGCATGTCTCAGATGACAGCTAGCTGGTGGTGCTATGGAGTGCTGGGTCTGGAGTCAGGAAGACCTGAGCTCAAATCCAACCTTATACATTTACTAGCTGTGTGATCCTGGACAAGTTAATTAACTTGTCAAACCTCAGTTTGTCTCAGTTTCTCCAACTGTATAATGGAGATAGTAATAGCACCTATTTACCAGGATTGTTATAAGGATCAAAGGAGATAATATTTGTAGAGCATTTTAGTACAATACCTGGCACTTAGTAGGTACTATATAAATGTAAATTCCCTTCCCCAGATTTGAGAGTTTTCTTCTCCCTCCTTAGCTATAAGACACAGCCAGGGCTGGATGGGGTGCTATTATTAACCAAACTTCTCAAAACTTTCTCTTTCCTTAGTTTCTATGATATCACCTCACCCTGATTCTTCTCTGACCACTTTTTTTCTCTTTTGCTAGATCTCCTTCTCCCTAAATTTGGGCATTTCTATAGACTCTGTCAATTCAATTTAATAGAAGTTTATTAAGTGCTTAATATGCGTGCAGCACTATGTTAAATATCGGAGGAGATACAAAGATTAGACAAAATTTGTTCCCTGCCTTCGTGAGTCTAATAAGGAGATGCGACACATATATCCTTGTCCTCTTTTCTTCTTGCTCTGCATTTACTCTTTTTGTGATCTAGGCAGCTAAGTGGTGCAGTGGATAGAGTGCTGGACTTGGGAGTCAGGAAGGCCCAAGTTCAAATCCTCTTCAGACACTTACTAGCTATGTGACTTAATCCTGTTTGTTTCAGTTTCCTCATCTGTAATGGAGATAACAATAGCACCTACTTCCCAAGTCTATTGTGAGGATTAAATAACACTATGTTGGTAAGGTAATTTGCAAACCTTAAGATGCTATATAAATTATTATTATTATCATCATCATTATTATTATTATTCCTTTTGGAACAAAAGGCCCAGTCAAGACAGAAAGGGTCTTCAGATGATGACTTCTCTCTAAAATTTCTAATCCTTAATATCAAAACTCTGGCTCAAGTTGAAGGAAGATTCTCTGTGGGTAAAGGAGTCCTGAAAATGTTCTTGTTTACAGATGGTACTGTTCTGATTACATCAACCTCATAACATTGCTGAGCCTCCTGGAAGAGATCTATTACCCTTCAAAAGAGTTTGGCCTACCCAGACCAGAAAGACCTAATGAATAAAGGATGACTATTGCCCAAAGTGGGGCAGCTAGGTGATGTAGTGGATGGAGTAGCAGGCCTGGAGTAAGGTACTCATCTTCCTGAGTTCAAATCTGGCCTCAGACTTACTAACTGTACAACCCTGGGCAAGTCACTTAACCCTGTTTACCTCAGTTCTCTCATCTGCAAAATGAGCTGGAGATGGAAATGGCAAATCACTCCAGTATCTTTGCCAAGAAAACCTCAAATGGGGTCATGAAGAATCAGACACAACTTAAAAACGAATGAATTGCCCAGTTTAAGACATGTGTTTGCATGGACAATCCATAGAGCCTGTCCATGTGTATGTAGACATAACTATCAATCAACATAAATGGACATGTTGAGCCTAGAATTAAACAAGACAAGAGTGGGTTGGACTGCTTTCAGAAAATTGATACACACCTTTAATGACCTCCAAGCTTCTCCCAGAAACAAAGGCTCATCTTTTTATTACCAGAATTTGGTGAGACACGAAACACAACAGTCTCTAGTAACTAAAAATTAATATCACAAAAGGAAAGTGGAGAAGCACATGGTAAGCACAAACAGTCTGAAATAGAAAACCAATGTGAAATTTCAAAGAGTGAAAAAGAATAAAAGTGATCAACAGGGAAATGCACGACAGGAAAAGAAGATAGGCTGTCATGGGTCAAGGGATGACAATAGACAGCCCGAGTGCTCCAGTGGCATCTTTGCAGTGTCAGGGGGAAAAAATAAGTAAAGTCTCCGTCGTGCTGAGTGACCTGTGGGAGTGCATGGACAAGAGTCCCAAAGATGGGAAGAGTTGGATGGGGTATACACTGAATCAACAGGGAACACCAAAACTGATGAGATCAAAGATCCACTTGAATAAAACCTTAGAACAAAGAGCCAGGTGGCTATCTTGTTCCCTGTCCCTCACTGTCACAATTCATATGCCCACAGCTTCCAATATCTATCTTCCTTTTCCTCACAATTCTTATCACACATCCATCCTCTTCTTTCCACTTCCACCACCTTTTGCTAATTCAGGTCTTTATCACCTCTCCCCTAGGCTTCTCAACATCCTAACTGAATCTTAGCCTCTTTGCTCTCCTTGGTATCCTTCACAAGGCTGCTAGTATAACTTTCTTAATGCACAGGCCTGACCATGTTACTCCTCTGATCAAAAACCATCAGTGCCTCTCTACTGCCTGGAGGATAAAACATAAACTCCTTAGTTTGGCACTTAAGACCCTCTACAACTCAGCTCCAACCATCCTTTCCAACCACCTCTCACAATTTTCTTTTATACACTCTATACTCTATTCAAACTACACTGCTATCTCTTCTTTAATCTTAACCTGCCCTGCCCTGCAGCTTTACATAGCCCAGTTCCCATGACTTAAAATGCATTCTCATCTTTATTTCCACCTGTTGAAGTATTTCTCTTCCTTTAAGAGCCAACTCAGGCATAGCTTCCTCCACAAAGCTTTCCTCAGGGCCCCTAAGATGAAAATTTTCCTGGAGCACTTTATATAGAACTCTCTCCTTCACCTTGATCACATTCTGCATTGGCTCCTAGTTATTTATGTACCATTGGGGAATTCCTCAAGCCAGAGATCCTAAGATCTCCAGGAGAGTAATTCCTCCCACCTAAGTCTGTCTGACTCAAGGTCAATAAATCAAGAGGCCAGGCTGAAAGATAAAAGTGTAATTAGCATCAGCTGATGGACAGGTGCCAGGTGGCTAGCAACTCCACAGAACAGGGAAAAATACACACACACACACACACACACACACACACACACACACACACACACA
>NW_020954564.1:16431056-16495240 GCF_900497805.2 Vombatus ursinus | reverse complement strand
CACACACACACACACACACACACACACACACACACACACACACACACGGTTTTACACAGCTTCAGGACAGGTGACAAAAGAAGCCTATCAGGTGAGGCTGCTCAGCCACTTTCTTCATTTTGAAGGCTGAGTAATAATAGGGACAGCTAGGGGAATGGAGGAGGAGAATGTCTTAACTTTGGAGTAACTGGTGGTGCTCTAGATCAGGTCTGTTCTGGGTAGGTAGATAACCCTTGTAATTAATCTCATCAGACAGTCTCAGGGTTGTTTTGTTGTTGTTTGGTTGTTTCATTCATGTCCTACTCTTCATGACTCCATGTGGGGTTTTCTTGGCAAAAATACTGCAGTGGCTTGCCATTTCCTTCTCCAGCTCATTGTACAGATGAGGAACTGAGGCAAATAGGGTTAGATGACTTGCCCAGGGTCACACAGCTAGGAAGTGTCTGAGACCACATTTGAACTCAGGTCTTTCTGATTCCAAGTCCAGTGTTTTATCCACTTTACCACCTAGCTGCCCTCTTGGTGGGGTAGGAGGTCTCTAGTTTATTTTGTCAGATGTCTGGATGGAAATTGAGGTCTAAGAGGGTGAAGACCTCCCTTTGAGATGGAATCAGACTGAGTCTGTATTTACACAACCCTGCAGGCTATATTTCTCTGACCTCCAAGACTATTTCTGGGGAAATGATTTCCCCCAAACTCACAGTACACAAGTTTTATACATTTACTCCACAGAACCCCTCACATCTCCTCTAAATAAAGTGGAAACTCCCTGAGGGCAGGGATTGTATCAATTTTTATACTTGTATACCCAGAGTACAACACAGCATTTTACACATAGTAGGTTCTGCATAAAGGCCCATTGAACTGAATTGTTGGTTGAATGAATGAATGAATGCAGAAAAACAAAGCCTGAAAGAAGATGACTCTAAAAAGACCAGTAATACAAATGCCACAGAGAAACTGAAAATAATAGTCCTGTATAATTCCAGGTCAAAAGGTTCTACAGCCACACAATTTCCATAGTTGGCTAAAAGAGCACCAAGAGAGAATGGGTCCCAGAGGAAGGGGAGGGGTGGGAGGAAAAGGGAAGCCCATCCTGAAAGACCAAGCCCTTTAGTATTTGAAAAAATAATAACAATCCCTTTGAGCTCTGACTATGTTTCAAAGTCCTAGTTCTTCAAAGGGTACCCATTCAGGCCCAACTCCTCCCCTTCTCTAGTCATTTCTTAGATGCTCAAAAGATGACACATCATGTTATTCCTGAGATCTGAAAACAAAGTGATATTGGCCAAATGACCCAATAGGAAATACTTTGAGCTGCCTCATCAGATATAAACAGAATGCTTTGATCTGGACTTGTGCCATGCTGGGGCAAGTCAGAGGGGTATGGGGGTGGGGAAGGTACTTGGGGAGTCTACTCACGCAGCAGCAGAAAAAAACTCTGAAAATCTGCCTCTAGGAAATCCTGAAAGCTGAGACGTCAAATTGTAAATATAGACAAGGCACTGAGAAACCATAGAATGGAGCAGAAATGTCTTTCCCTTTCCTGTTAACCAATCAACAAATTTTCATAAAGTGCCTACTAGGTGCCAGGCACTGTGCTAAGCATGTGTAATATAAATACATAGAATGAAATAATTCCCACTCCCAAAGATTGTACCTATTAACTGTAGTGTAACTATTCCATATACTCATGGTAATGTTAGAGCTAAAAAGGACTCCCCTACAAAAGATGTTGGAACACAGAACATCAGAGCTAGAAAAAAACTTCGCATCAATCAATCAATCAACATTTATTAAGCACCTAATACACGCCAGGCACGGTGCTATGTGCTGAGGACACAAAAAGAGGCAAAAGACAGTCCCTGCCCTAAAGGAGTTTACAATAAAAGGGGGGGGGTGGGGGAGGTGGACACACACACAGACAAAGCAAGTCACATGCAGGACAAATCGGAAATAATTAACAGAGGGAAGGCACTAGAATTAAGAGAAGTTGGGGAAGGCTTCTAGTCAAAAATGAGATTTGCTGGAACTTCATGTTAGACTACAGACTAGAGAATGTTATAGGCAGGAGAGACCTTAGAGATCAGCTAATATAATCTCTGGGTTTCCAAGAGAGGAAACTGAAACCACAGGAGATGAAATGACTTGTCCAGGGTCATACAGTAAGCCTGGGTCATCTCAAGCCAGTCTGGCTCTCCCCCAGGAACATATCCAGACAACACTCCCTATGTGAATCAGCACTGGCTCTGAGGAGACAGATTCATTTTACTATCAGCTTGAGAAATCAGAATTAGAAAGGCAAACCTGCCAGGATAGAAGGGATTATACTAAACATACCCTTCCTATACAGACTTTGGGATTTTTCACTGTTTTACATTACCTGAGCTGTTTGTTCTCCACCTCCATTAGTAGGCATTTCAAGAGCTGACCATCCAGAGGTTCATCAATACACGCAAACTACATTTATGCACGTGCTGAGCATATGTCACTTAGATGGTTGAGAAAGGACTTGCTTGGAGTAACCAATTAGTGATAGGATCAGGACTAGAACCCAGCTCTCCTGAGGACCCATCAAGGCCTTCCACTTTATGACACTGTTTCCACCCATTATAGACAGCTGATGATAGATATAGTATTTGAGCTCTGGGAGAGCAGTCAGAAAGATGTTGAGTTCAAATCCAGCCTCAGACACTTAATAGATATGTGACCCCGGGCAAGTCACCTAACTTCTGTTTGCCTCAGTTTTCTCATCTGTAAAATGGGGATAATAATAGTACCTCCTCCTGGAGTAGTTGTGAGGATCAAATGAAATAATAATTGTAAAGCCCTTAGAATAGTGCCTAGCACATAGTAAGCTTTATATAATTATTAGCTATTTATCATTATTATTGTTATCATCATCATCTCATTTGAAGTAGAGGGTGATCCCTTGCACCAGGATACTTCCTGTGAAATGCAATGAATACATACCTTTATTTTCTCTCTCAGGTAGCTTCTGCACTCTTAGCCTGGGTCCTCATGAACTTACAGCAGGATTGCTCATACCATACTATCTTCTCTCTAGTTTTGAACCTGAGGAGTCTCTCAGAATCTCTGAATGGGATGGGGCCTCAAAAGGCAAATAGTCTGATTTATACAAAAGTACTACTACTACTACTAACTAGCATTCACAGAGTGCTTTACATATGTATGCTTCCTGCAGCATCCCCTCAAAGCTCAGCTCAATGCTACTTCCCACAAAAAGCCTTTTGTGATCAGCCAAGCCGCTAGTGTCTCCTTCCCAATCACTGGGTATTTATCTTGCATATATATTTAATATGTGTAGGTGCTGTCTCCCTAGCTAGAATGTAAGTTCTCGGGGCAGCTGGGTGGCAACGTGGATAGAGCACTGGCCCTGAAGTCAGGAGGACCTGAGTTCAAATCTGGCCTCAGACCAAACACTTGACACTTACTAGCTGTGTGACCCTGGGCCAGTCACTTAACCCTAATTGCCTAAAAAAGAAAAGAAAGTAGAATGTAAGGTCTCTGAGGGCAGGGGCAGCTTCATTTTTGTCTTTGTTGTATAGGCCATAGCACAGTGCCCAGAACATAGTAGGTGCTTAATAAGTGCATGCTGATTGACATTGAGAAAACATCAACTAGGATTTAGCAAAAGCTCTGGCAGAAGGAATCATAGGAAAAAGGAGAAAACTAGCAAGGACAAGCCCTTAGAGGTTACTGAATGTAACCTGATTATAGATAGATCATAATAATCAAAGCTCACATTCCAATAGCACTTTAAGGTTCACAGATTACATTCATCACAACAACCTTGAGATGTAGGTGCTATTATTATCCCCATTTTACAGATCAAGAAATTGAAATAAACTGAGGTTAAGTGAACTGCCCAGAGTCACACAGCTAGTAAGTGTCTGTGGCTGGATTTGAACTCAAGTCTTGTTGACGACAAATATACTCTTATATGCTGCCCCACCTAGCTGCCTATTTTTTGGATGAGGAAACAGGTTCATAAGATTAAACAGTTTGCCCATGGTCCCACAGCCAATAAATGTCTTAGATGAGATTTGAACCTGGTTCTCATAACTTAAAGTCCAGCACACTCTACTATATCAGGCTGCCTTAATAATTCACATTTACATAGCACTTTAAGGCCTACATGTACAGAGTGATTTAAGAAAAAGCAGCTTAACATCCCTGACAAGTAGTCATTCAGTCTTTATCTGAATATCTTAGTGACAGAGAAATCACTACCACACAAGGCAGTCCATTCCACTTTCAGACAGCTCTAATTTTAGGAAATGTTCCTATACTGTTATACCAACATACTGTTATACCTGTGTTTGGAACTACTTGGAGATGGGGAAACTACAACTCTGCTCCTTTTTTGGAGACCTTTCAAGATGAAGAATAACTAAATGCCATACTGTATCAGTCTATTATGATGGAAAGAACCTTGAATTTGGAGTCAGGACACTTAAGTTCTAATTTTTAACCATGGTCCAGGTTTTTGAGCACAGTAAAATCCCTTCTCTTTACTTCTGTCTAAGCTACAAATCTCTCCTCTGTAGAATAGAAATTATAATCCTCGAAATCTCTAATTTAGAGAGTTGTTGCAAGGAAAGTGATTTGTAAACCTTAAACATAAGCCACTTAGCCAAGGAATATCTCCAGCTAGAATGCAGAAGAAGGAGCGTGGGCCTCATTGAGAGTCCCAAGCCTTCCATTTACTAGGCAAATCAGGATTTGTGGTTGGAGGGAGCCCAAGAATACATCTGGTTTAACCCCTTTGTTTTAAAGATGAGAAAACTGAGGACCAGAAAGGGGAAGTGATTTTCCAAGATTAAACTAGTAACCTCAGTCTCCTCAGTTACAAAACAAAGAATACCCTTGGCTTTACCCATCTTACCACGTAGTTTGAAGAAACAGGGATTGGGTCTGCTATTTCATTTCTTCAATGTAAGAGTTCTTACATTCTTTTGATTTCAGCACCCCTTTACACTCTTAAAAATTACTGAGAATCCTCTCCCAAAGTGGTTTTGTTTGTGGGATTATATCTATCAATATTTACCATATAAACAAGTCATCTTAGTATTATGATGAAAATAGTTTTGACCTTGAGGACACCCCCCTCGACCCTTGGAGGGGGGTGGTCCCTGGACCACACTTTGAAAATCACTATTCTTTGTACATAGTAAACAATAAATTCAAGAACTCTCCGTATTCAAGAACACCACTGTACCAGTACAGGTCCATACCTTCTTTGCAACTTAAGAGGTTCAAAGAACTGCCTAGAAGTGATATGCATTAGGGTCACACAACTAGTATGTATCAAAGGTGAGACTTGAACCCTAGCCTGTTATGCCAACTTGCCTCTATAGTTGTGAGGAGAGGACACTGAACACCTTAAAGTGTTACAGAAAAAGGACATCTCTGCTTGGAGAAGGGAGAGGATGGCCTTGTTTGGGGGGGGCAAGGAAAGTACCACTGCTTGGAGAGAAGAGGCTCCTTTTCCCAAGGGCGACCAATAGAGACTTCTAGAATTTAATTCTATACTCCTGGCTTGTTTTTATTAGAAGGGTGGTTTGCAGAGACCCAACACCTTTTGAGGGCCCAGGAAGAACTAAAAGGCTAGAGTGAAGAGAAGACAAGTTTTACTGGACTGTCTTAACCTCAATGACAGTTAGCAGGAAAGCAAAGGGGGAAACCCCAAGTCCTGGCTGAGCCAGCCTTCTTATTTCCTCAATTACCCAGCTCTCCAACTTCACTGCCAGTTGTCATTACATTGCAATTCGGAAGAGACCCAGCTAAGGTGCCCTTCCACCTTTGGGAGGCTGTAAGAAAAAAGGAAAGAGAAAAGACAGGTGGGTGTGACCCTGGGACTTCTCAGTGATGCGATGATAGGTCATTGTGTATAGAACAATCCTTTGTGTGCTCGAGCGCTCTCGCTCTCTCTCTCTCTTTCTCACACACACACACACACACACACACACACACACACACAGAAGCAACACAAAGCTGTGTCAAATCACCATCTAACTCAACTGTTTCACAGAGGGGAAGGCTCTGCCAGGCACTGGCCCCTCTCCTTGGGGGTGGGGGTGGGGGTAAGGCCGAAGGCTGAAAAGAATAGTGGGGTCTAGCTGATCCTCTTTCCTCATCTCACTGTCACTCTGGCTTCCTCAATTTAAGCAAATGACCTCAGTGTTCTATAATGTCAACAACTCACCACTACATAGCACTTCAAGGTTCATAAAGAACATTCTTTTCATCAAGGCATGAAGCCAAGTCATGGGATCATGGGATTTAGAACAGGAAGGAACAGAGATCATCTCCTCTGACCCCTTCCTTTGGCTTCCAACTCCACCATTTTATAAATGAGGAAATTGAGACCCAGAGAAGGGAAATTACATGCCTAAGGTTACAGCACACCCAGTGAGTAGCATAGGATCCAATCCCAGGCCCTCTAAATCCACAGCCAATGCCATTCCCTCTCCACCACAATGTCTCTTCATAAGAGGTGAGTTTGTAGTTGGGTCCTGAATCCAGTATGAATGGGCAACGAATAGGGGATTCCCAGGTAGGAAGGAAGAGATAAGGAAACACCAGAATTGTCCAGAGGCAAAGAACAGAATAGAGCTGCTTAAAGCTGAGAACTATTCTTTGAGATGAGGCTAGACTTGTGGAGGGGCCTGGAAAAGGAGCATGGCAGCAGACAGAGTACCTTGAGCTTGAAGCTCAAAGAATTCACACATGATCCGAGAGGCAGTAAGAAGTCTGGTAAAAGACTCAGCTCATCTCAGTGGTTAGACTAATATTCCTCTTTCAAGGTCCTAAGCCAATCACAGTGATGACTCAGGTAGTCAATCAGTAGCTATGCAATCTTGGGTAAATCTCTCTGGGCCTTCATTTCCAAGATCTTGAACTCCAAAATTCTCCTCTTATCAAATTCCCCTTCCTTCCATCCCTCCCTCTGACTCACTCTGACTAAACTATACTCAGCCTCTGTCTGACCTCCTCCCTGTTCTCCCAGGCTGTCACTCCCGTTCTGGCCTCCCTTTCCTCCCTTCACACTTTTGACCCTATGATTAACTAGACGGACACCACACCGTCCCTCACTCTTGAGTCCCTTCATATATTGTCCTTCCCACATTCGCACCCTGCCAAATCAGAACCTGAGGCCACACCCGCCATCTTCTTCTCCACTGCTACTTCTGAGCTTCTGAACACAGCTAGAAGAAATCATGCAACCTTACTAAGTGGGTACACTACAAATTCATGGTATCTAATCTCAACTAGGCCTTCATTTTTGTAGGGTAATCACTTTAATTCTTCCAGCCAAAAGAATTTTAGACAGCGAGGTGGCAGAACAGATAAGTGCCAGGCCTGGAGCCAAGACCCAAGTTCAAATTCAGCCTCAGATACTTACTAGCTGTGTGATTCTGGGAAAGTCACTTAATCGCTGTTTGCTTCAGTTTCCTCATCTGTAAAATGGGGATAATATAGCACTTACCTCCAAGGATTGTCAAATGAAATAATAATTATAAATTGCTTAGTAAACATAATATAAACATTAGCTATCATCATCATCATTATTATTCCCCAACTGACTCTCTATCATATTCTTCAGCAGCTGGTCACAATTTTCTTTCCTCTCCTAAAGTCACCAACGCTGTCTTAGTAAGTATTCCCTCTTTCAGCAGATACCTGACTCTTACTGAAAAGTTGAGGCTATTAGTCCCCAGATTTCCCCTACTCCACCATCAGAAATCTACATTTTTGCCTATTCTTTCCTCCTTTGCTATCATCTCAGAGGATAAGATGGCCCTTCTCCTTGACAAAACTCTTGACTCAAAGAATCACAGAATTTCGAAGTTGTAGGAAGGGTCCTCAGTGTTCATATATTCCAATCCATACCCAGAAAGAATCCCCATTCTCACATGCTTAATAAGTGCTTGTCTAACCTCTATCTGAAGAACTCTAAAAAAGGGAAACCAACCCTGGTCAAGACAACCAATCCCACTGCAGGACAGCTCTAATACCAAAAGGTTTTCCTAATGAAAAGCTAAGTGGCAAAGTGGATAGAGCACCAGGCCTGGAGTTGGAAGACCAGAGTTCAAATCTGAACTCAGACACTTACTAGCTGTATGATCCTGGGCAAGTCACTTAACTGTTTGCCTCAGTTTCCTCATCTGTAGAATGAGCTGGAGAAGGAAATGGCAATCCACTCCAGTATCTTTGCCAAGAAAAAAACCAAGTGGGGTCATGAAGAGTCAGACATGACTGAAACAACCGAACAACAACAATTTCCTCCCATTGCTTCTGGTTCTGTCCTCTGGCAACAAACAGAATAAATCTAATTCCTCCTCCACAAGAAAATGCTTCAAATCCTTGAATATAGTTACCGTGTCCCTCCTGAGTCTTCTCTTCTCTAATCTAAACATCTCCAGTTCCTTCAACTGAACTTCATATAGTGTGAATGGGGAAAAAGAGGGGAGGGGTTGTTCTTCTGGCCATCCTCAGCTTTGTTCATGTCCTTTTCAAACTGTGGCACCCAGAATTAAACATAATACTCTAGACAGGATCTGACAAGAACAGCATTCAGCAGGTAGCCTGAGTTCTCATTAGCGTTCTTGGCTGCTTCATCACACAACTGACTCTCATAGAGCCCGCTAGCTAGGACCCTTATCTTCCTGGAAGGCTCCATTCAGGCGTCTTATTCTCTAGGAAGCCTTCCTCAATTGCCTCAGGCATTAGCATTCTTTCACTCCTCCAATTTTCCTAGGCCTTTTGTCTGATCACTCCCTTTCTTGAGGTATACTTAGCTGTGTACCAGTAGCTGTGTATGTACCATCCTCTAATAGAACGTATGGACACCGAGGTCAACGACCATCTCTATTTCTCTCTGTACCTGCCACCTCACTTCTCATGGTTACCTCCTCCTTCTGGGCCCTCCCCCCCAGGCCATACCACCTACTATGAGGTGGGCCTCCTAGGGATTCACAGGATACCAGACCATCATCTAACACAAGGTCAGGGCTAAGCCCAATCTTGAATGTCATATCACCTACCTCTTTAACACAATGATGCTCGGCCTGGACTCATTCCTCAATGGTTAGCATACTCCCATCCCCTTATACTCTTCCCATCCCAGGTAACAACAAACAAACCTGGCGTTCACCAACTCCAGCTATATGTTTCCTTATTCCCATCTACCACAACCCTACCTATTTCCTGCCAATGTCCCACTTCAGCTATTCCCACCCCTTCCACTATGCCCTCCGGTACATCTGCCCCAAAATTAACAAATTTCCTTTCACATTCCTTACATCTTCTGGAATGCAGTGAGACCTGGCTCCCTCTGGATGACACCAGTCACTCCTCTTTCTCTCATTCTCCTGTGACTCACTGGTTGTTGTCAGAGGGTAAGAATACACTTTGTACCCCAACTTTGCCTCCATCAGCACTACTCAGAAACCTCTCCTCTTCTGAAGTTCACTATCCATATTTATCACCTAATCCAGATCCCGGTGGCCATTATCTTCAGACCCACCCCCACCAGGACATTTTCCCCCTTCTTCAACAGGTTAAATACTTTATGGTATCCACCTCTACTCTACTAGAGGATTCCTACACACATACTGATGTTCTCTTAAAATCCCTAATTTCCCAGTTCCTTCATCTGCTCTGTTCCTATGACCTGCCTTCTTCCACTCTACCTCAGCCACATTCAGAGATGGTCATGCCCCTAGTCTTGCCACTCCATGGTCATAAAATCCGAAGCTCCTTTATGTGATCATCAGATTGTATCATTATCGATACTTCTCCATGCTACCCTGTCTGCATTGTCTAAAATCTTTTCCCTTCCCAATCTCAACCTTTCATTGAACCAGCTCTATTCATTACTATCTCCAACCCTCAATCTTTTCAACTACTCTTCTACTCCCTTTCCAAACACCAATCCTGGATTATTCCCACCACCTACCTCCTTCCCTCTCACTCATATATTTATATATCTTGTACAGACCTAGCTAATTACTTCTCTCCTCCATTATAATATGAACTCCTTGAAAGCAGGGGCTGTTTTTGCTCCTATGACACTTTTCAACAAGCCTGGCACATCGGATGTGAGAGATGATGACAGCCCCACCTCAGAGGGTTGTGAAGATTAAATGAGCGAATCTACATAAATCACTTTACAGACCTTGAAGTGATACATAAATGTTAAGTATGATTATTGTGATTATTATCATTAAACATTAAAGTCCGTTGTGGTTGTGGTTTGTCCTTCATTCTCCAAGAGGACCATGACATCAGTGAGATGATGCCATGACTTGCACATGAATTAGATTTAAGTGAAGGGGGGCTGTGCAAAGTCACCAGTCTCACTTTCTCCTCCAGAGCTATCTGGGTCCAGTGGCCAGATAAGGATGATCAGGACAACTGGAGATGGCCCAGGATTCAGTGGAAACCTTTGGTCCTTTTAAGCTAAGGTCTTTTCAAGTTCTCATTTTGAGTGAGGCAAGGCTGAATAGGTCTCTTTAAGAAGTGAATCAAGAGATGGCCTCTTTAATAAAAAAGAAAAAATCAAACTAGGAGGAGAAGACCCACATCGTTAATGGCAAAAAGAGAAACAGCTACTATTTACATTCACTCTGAGCCAGGACGTCCAAAAAATAACCATTAAGTGGTGCTTGGCCAGGGACCTCTTGTCCAATCCATGAGCTCCAGAGTGAATTGGGTTTAAGGCTTGGTCGTTGAGAAAGAAATCTAGCCAGTAAACCCCAAGTTAACTAAATAGCTTTAGGCCATCAAAATTTCCCTTCCTTTGAGCAGAATACCATCAGCGAAGGAAAAGGAGGGGAGGACAGAGGAGAGGAGGGGGAGTAAATACTCCCATTTACTGTTTCCAGTTAAAAAAAAATAGAAAAACCCACTTGTAAAGTGTATCATTAGATGGGTATTCCCTTTGTGTAGGGTTAGTATTAGATGGTCACTAAGGTCTCTTCCAACTCTCAAATTCCATGATTCATTAGAGTTCACATGTACCAAATGATCGCAAAGCATTAAAGCTCTTAAAATCCCTTAATTTCCATTGAGTCCCAGTTCGGCTATATTTCCTATACATCATACCTTCACGTACTTTAGTACAAAGAACCTCTTGATGCAGCAGCATGGTGTTATAAGTAAAGACTCTAGACCGAGTCTAGAGTCAAAAGACCTGAGTTTAAATCCTAATCTTGCCATTTCCTCCTCCTTTGAGACTTTGGGCTGGTCACCTGCACTCTCCAGGACTCAGTTTTCTTATCCATAAAATGAAGGGATTGGCATATATGGTCTCCAGTAAGGTCTTATCTAAATCTAATATGATACAATTTCACGGCTTCCAACAGATTCCCCCAGACCCTGCCTGTGACATTTATCATGACCTACTTAGCATGTATTCTTATCCATACCTTGTAAACAGCTGTTAATACTCTGAGACAAGATACTTTATTGTTTTATCATTCTCTCTAACATCGGTATCTTATGAATGAAAGGTTTATAACAGAGTATAATCTCAGAGTAGACCACCCCCCCCACACACAGGGACAAATGGATGCTAAAATCAGGAAAAAAATCTAACTGGAAATAACAAAATACCAATTTAAGTGCAGTCAAATATCTGGAATAATTTTCTCTATTCAATTTACCAGAATTGTTGTGCAGGCCATGCTCTGGGAAAAAACAAAACCAAAAGAAAACAAAGTCACCTGAGGAATTTTTTAAAAAGTAAACTTCTTAGTTAAGACAACATAACATAGCAGGTATAACACTGGACCTGCAGTTATGAAAACCCCAGTTCAAATTCCACCTCAGAAAGTAATATATTATCACTATTATTAATTAACATATTATTACTATTATTAATGATGATAATAATAGCATTTGTATATTGCTTTAAGGTTTGTAAATATCATCTCATGTGGTCATCACAATAACCCTGGGGGGTAGGGGCCATTATTATCCCCATTTCATATTTGAGGAAACTGAGGCAGAAGGGTTAAGTGACTTGCCCAGGGTCACAGAGCTATTAAGTATCTGAGGGTGGTCTGGTGCTCCCTTCACCCTGTGGCAAAGCTGCCTCATTGTGTGACCACAGACCAGTCACTTAACCTCCATGGACCCCATTTTCCTCATGTGTAAAACGAAGAGGCTGGGCGAGATGACCTCTCAGGTTTGTTCTAGCCTTTAATCTATGATCCTATTCAATCTATTTACCCCAACCCCTTCCTCGATCACTACATGTGCAAAACCTCTATTTACAATACTGCACAACAATAATCAGAATAATGATCCTGAAGCCTTAATTTGACTTTGATTATTTAGAAAAAAAACAAGTATTTATTGAACACCTACAGTTATGAATATTATTCTACACCTCCTACACAGAGGACCTACTCAGGTATTCTATCTCATATGTGTCTCTAAGGCAATGCCAGCAGAGCAAAAACACTGACAGTTTCTCACAAGCTAGAGAGATGTCACGTATGGGCCCAGCAAAAGACTACATGCTTATCCTCTGAGAACTATCCTACCTAAATACAGAGAAGCTCCCAATTATAATACCACAAACAGCTCAAATTTCCATAGTGCTTTACAATTTACAAAGGACTTTCTTCACAACAACCCCATGAGGTGTGTAATACAAGTATGATCAAACCCATTTCTCAAATAAAGTAACTGAGTTTTCCAGGAATAAATCATTCAACAAGAATTTATTAAGCAAGTTTACTACATCCCAGTCACAGTGCCAAAGCACTGGGGATACAAAGACAAAAGTCATTAGTCTCTACCTTCAAAGAGCTTACATTCTACAAAGAGACAATATGTAACATGAAAATATATGCAAAAGTATATGCAATATATGCAAAAATATATGCAATATATGGGAAGAGGTACCAGCAGCTGAAAGGGTCAAGAAAGGTTTTATCTAGAAGGCAAGGCTTGAATGAAGTCAAAAGCCTTTATTAAATGTTCCCCATAAGCATAGCTATGTGGCTCAGTGGATAGAGTGCTGGGCCTAGAATCAGGAAGACTCATCTTCATGAGTTCAAATCCAGTCTCAGACACTTACTATGTGATTCTGGGCAAGTCATTTAACCCCAATTGCCTCAGCTTTCTCATCTGTAAAATGAGCTGGAGAAGGAAATGGCAAAAAAAGAATGTATACACTACATACTTTTAAGTTTAATCTGCATTATTAACATTTAAGTGATTATTAATCATTTTCTTAACTCTAGATAATCAACAAGACAATAAATCAAGCCCTGAATTGCAGTTTCTGAGGTATAGATACTCACACTGAAAATTTAACAAATGAGTATGAGCTGGCTCCAGCATGCCCCCTGAATCTAGCTCTGTTCTTTACAAACCATGATTCTGGGTAAGTCACTTAACTTTTTTGAAAAAGTGCTGGGTTTTGCAATTTGAAAAGCTGGGTTCAAACTCTGCCACTCTCTGGACCCCAGTTTTCTGGTCTGTAAAATGAGGGTACTAGATTAAAGATCGATAAGGGATCCTTCTGTTCCAAACACTGCAACTCTAAAGACAAGTATGGTTGGAAACAGAGTGGCATGAGTGAAAGATCTCGGATGGCATGAGAGCTGTACTTCACAATGCCCCCTGAAGAGCAAAAGAACCACAGAAAGCCTCGAGTCCATCTGAGTGGATCCTCTACAAAGTATTACCTAGGGCAGGAACTCTCTTATGCCTCTTGTATCCCCAGCACTTAGCTCAGTGCCTGGCACACAGTAGGCACTTAGTAAATGTTCACTGAGAGGGGTCCAAGGTCATAGAGCTAACATGACAGAACCAGGGAGACATGACTCCGAATCTCATGCTCTGAGACAACGCTGTCTTCCCAGGAGGATGCAGACAAAGCTCACACAGGAGGAGGTGAGAAGTAGTGATCTGCACCAGGGGAGATAACGACTCCTTCTGAGTCAACTGCTGAACATGTAAAGAATCCTGGGCAGAGAAGCCTCTGGGGAAACAATGAGGACGTCAGTGCCACTGGAAGCACTGTGTTATTCCAAATAACTGAGCTGGAGGAAGGCTCTGCCAGAGAATGCCATGCACAAAAGCCCTCAACTTTCTGAGGTGGCACAAAAGAAGGGGCTGGAAATGAGACCAGACTGGCTGCATCCCCACCAGGGCCAGGTGTTTTCATTCAGCATTTCTGATAGAAGACCATCTCTACTCCCCCGGGCCTTGCTTGGGACTCAGTAGGCCAAAGGGGACCTGGGGTGGGAGGGAAGGGAGATTTGGCTGCACTCTGCTTCCTCGGCCCCAAACAAACGAAGGCTCTGGGGGGGCCTTTCCAACCACTCCATTTCTCCCCTGCTTTCAGTCAATCTCTATTCCAAGCATTTTCTAACCAAACAAAAAGAGAAGGAACACCTGGTGCCTTTCATCAAAAAGCACTCTGGCTCTGAAAATAAACCAATCTGTGAAGCATGAATCAGTTGGTGGTTATTTCAGGATAAGGCTGCGGCCTGCACAGCCCACAGAAGTGGGCAGGACAGCAGTCTAGGGGATCTTACTCCCATGCTCTCTTTCAGCTCACAGGATCATAGGGCTAAGAGCTGACAGGAACCCTAAGGGATCCTCTAAGGGGACCCTCTCCTTCACCTCCACTTTACAGGAGGAGGAAACCAAAGCCCAGAGCAGGGGAATCATTTTGCCTGAGGTCACACAGCTAGTAAGTGAGAGGACTAGGATTCACAACCCAGGTCTTCTGACTTCAAAACCTAAACATATAGATGAAATGGGAGGGGGAGCTTTGCATAACAAGAGGCCTAAACGTTTTATGATTTTCGATCTCAAAGCTCAAAAAAGACCTCAGAGATTATTTAATTTAGATGATTAGTTTTAGTTCGATCATTTTTACAAATCAGAAAACCAAGGCCCAGTAAGACGTGATTTACCTGAGTTCAAATTTAGAAAAATACAAAAGACCCAGACAAAACCACACTTACTCTTCCCCATCATAATAAAGTGTATTTGGCCACCTAAGGGACATAGATGTGGGCTGGATGGCTTGAAGAGAAGTAACACTACAGCAGCAGAAAAGGCTGTGCTTCCCTGAGTGGGGGCACCTGAAAGAGGAGAATGCACTCTTCTTTTGTGGGCTTCTAGCAAAGTGAGTGGATAGGACTATCATGATAAAATGAACTAGGGTGTTTTTGGAGAGATCTTGAATCAAAAGATCATAGAATCTCAGAGGTCATATACATTAGATTGGCCTTGAGCAGGAATTCTCACAACATCCCCACCCCACCCTAACTCTCAGCCTCAAGTGATTATCACTTCTGATTTCAGACCTCCAGTGAGAAAGTCACTACCTCCTCCCAAGGTGGCCCATTTCCACTTTCAGACAGCACTAATCCATAGTGACAACTCCCATTCTAGAGTATACTGTAAACTTTACACTATTTTCCTCAAAACAACCCTGTATGGGGGGGGGGGGGGGGGGGGAGGGGTGGTGTATGTGTGTGCGTGTGTTTGTGTGTGTATCTCCATTGTACATATGGAAAAAATGAGACTCAGACAAAGGATGTGGCTTGCCCTAAGAATGATACAGCTAGTAAGTGATAAATCCAAAATATGAACCCAGGTATCCTGACTCCAAATCTGGCCTTCTTCTTTCCCCAGTTTGAAGCAAATTATTTAATAGCGTTAAGGAACAGTTTCTTATTGGAAATATATCACATTGAAAGTGATAATAAATAAAAAAATGTGATAGCAGGTCTTATGCAAAGCTGACTCATTCACCTTCTTACAGTAGGATAGATCATAGAATCCAAAAAGACCCTCAAGTAGGGTAAATGGAGTTTTCAAAACCTCCAATTATCCTAGACAGACTGTTCATGAAATGCAGTTTCTGTAGGAATTAGGGAAAATGTTATATCCATTTATTTTCAAAAAGAAGCAAAATACAGCAAGAAAAGAAGAGTGAAAACAAAAAGAAATAGTAAAAAAGAGATACAAAATAGGAAAGGAGTAAGAAAAACAGAGAGAAAAAAGGGAGAAAGAGTAAAAGAGCAAGCTAAGTTCCTGCTGTCGTGATGAATAGATTGCAGGGCACCATGGTGTAAAGCTACTGCATGCAGTAGTAGGATAAACAGAGATAAATGTTTGAAACA
Organism: Vombatus ursinus; assembly: GCF_900497805.2. NCBI lineage: Eukaryota > Metazoa > Chordata > Mammalia > Diprotodontia > Vombatidae > Vombatus > Vombatus ursinus. The sequence goes on along the minus strand of NW_020954564.1, from coordinate 16,479,053 downwards.
GTAAGCAGCTCTGGTTCATAAACACACAAAGGCAGGAATAAGAACTAAATCTGAAATAACTTCATGGGCCCTGCCCCCCTACAACAAGTAGTAGCTTCCCATAGCACAGAAGGGATGAGTCATATAACTAATTCCAAATTCTTGACATACTCTGTGATATAAGACAAATCTATGATGATGGAAAAATAGCATTTGTTTACATTTCACTGGACTCTTTCCCTGGAGGATTTCATTTGGATTGATTTATTCTGGTTTTCATGTCTCTAAACATGTCATCTGGATAAAGCCACGACTGGCCTAACGTGGTCTAACTGACGGCTGTAGTCTATACCATTTGGTAGGTGGCCACTAGTACCACAAGAGGGGTTTCTCAGCTCAGTACCAAAAGCAAACAACGAAATCCCTTGGGATGTCAACAAAAATCTCAAGGGAGCCCAGTAAAGACCACTAGAAATCTGGGTTCTAGTCATAACGATGTTTAGTACAATAGAGCCTCAATATCTTTGGGCAAAGATTGGTCTGGCTGACCTCCAAGATCCCTTCCAGCTCTAACATCTCATGTTATAACACGCAATCTAAGGTCCCTTCTGACTCCAGTATTCTATGTTCTAAAATTCCTTCTAGCTCCAGTAATCTAGGTTCTATTATAGAGTACTAAATCCTTTCCAAATCTGAGATTCTATGATTTTAAACTGCAGAGATTCTCTATGCCTCATGTTCCTATTTGGAAAATAAGGATATCCTACAAACGTTTCTTTGCCTCCTCATGGAGGATAATATTAAATGGTGTATGAGAATGCTTAGAGTTCAGGTAAAAAGTACCACATGAAACCAAGCTATAACTTACTATTGAACAGGGCAAATCAGTTTTAAGGGAAGAAATCTTATCTATACCCTGTACCTGGGGAGTCTACATGGAGCTTAATGAGTCTTAACTAATATGCCTCCCTACTTTGAGGACACAGATATAGATAAAAGCCTCTAAAGGATCTCACTCTCTGTTAATACAAAATAAATAAGTAGAATTTCTGTATAATTTGGAGGGGTTACAAACCATTTTCTTCACAACATCTCTACGAGGTAGGTAATACAAGTGTTATTAGCTTCATTTTACAGAGGAAGAAACTGAGGCTCAGAGATGCAAAATGATTTGCCTGAAGTCTCATGCCTAGGAAGTAGCAGTCAGGACTCCAACCCAGGTCCAAGGTTCTATGACCCAGCCTTGCCTCCTTGGACAAGCGACTCATGCACTTGCCTCAGAACAAATCTATGAGGTAAAGAGTACCAGAAGTATAATTTGCATGTTATAAATAAGGAAAACTAGGCTTATAGGCCACGATGATCATACAAGTAAAAAGTATCATAATGGAAATTCAGTCCCATGACTCCTTACTGCCAAACATACCCCTCCCCTCCCAATATACACACACATACACAGAGACATATACATACACACAACACAACTTTATTAGGAAAGGAATATACTTAAAAGTATACCAAAAATACAGCTCTGGATAAATTCAATTAATTCGATGAGTAGCAGAGTCATTTCCCACAAAAAAGGCTGCAACCTCAGTTTCTGCATTCTGGGTATGATCATTCAGAAGAGCAAACAAACATAGAGCAAAAGCCATGAGTCAACATTCCCTCTACCCATAGGACTTTGAGATGAAAACTGATACTCATTGTGATCATGATAATGCTGACATACTACATTAGATCCATTCCACTGTACTGTATTCCACGAAAATTGGTCATCTATGAATAAGGGAACTCATCCTTTCATTCAATGAACCCGATATGCATGAGCACACACGTACATACATACACACACACACACACACACACACACACACACACACTCCCCCAAGCATGAAGGAAAACAAGAATTTTACTGTTCTTAGATATAATCCTGTGCTTGATAGGTTGGCAGGGAGAGTGATTTTAGCATCGGTCCTCCATAGCCATATTCTGTTTCACAGAGGGCTATACAGTGGGGTCAATAAATTCAAAAGTTGAGCAAGTATTCTACAGGCCCTACCCCCAAGGAAATTCTCTTTGACCTAGAGAAAAACAAAGCAATTAAATTAACCTTTATAAATGGGCATTTGAGATGTTTCACTTTGAGTAGAATTCAAACTTTTGTTCATTTTTAAACCTAGATACCCCATCTATCTAAGGTCAGCAGTCCATCTGGTGGCTAACTCACTGGGAGCTCATTTCTGCTATCACAGCACTTAAAATATCTTCTGTACCTTTATCAGAGCATACTGACTAATCACAACACCCTTTACACTGTGCAGGGAATACTCCCACAGACAAATGTGACAGGCAGATAGATGTCCCACTAAAGTCCCTATCAGGTATCCCTCTTCCAATCTATTTCTATCTGTCTAAATGCTTCTTCTTCCCTGCCACTATAAACCCCTGGTACTTTGCTTTAGATATTAAGTTAGCATGGAGCACCTGAATAAAGTTGACATTTCTATAGCATTTTATGATTTTTTAACTAATATATACATATATGTGCATATATGTACACATACACATACATATACAGACATAGGCATATAGATACATTTTAAATATTATATATATAAATAACACACACATGTATACATTGCCTCATCTGATCATTGCTCTCTCTATGTCTATTCTCTTCACATTACTGTGATACTTAGATCACTTGGAAACGGTCCTAGATGCTTTCCATTTCATTCACTGGATTTTTATTAAACACCTATCTATCTGTGTTCTTGGTACAATATGTGACTCAAGATGCATTAACTCTTGCCCTCCAGGAATTTATAATCTAATCTTTTGGGGAGTGGGAAGAGGATGACAAATATTTCCAAGGATTTGAAGAGCTATCCTGAGGAGAAAGGATTAAATATCCTCTGCTTGGCCCCAGAAGGCAGAACTAGGAACAGGTGTAAGTTTCGGAGAGGCAGAACTGGGTTTGAAGTAACAAAGAACTTATCATAATGTGAGTCATCCAGCAGTGGAATGGGCTGCCCCAGGAGGCAATGAGCTCCCTATCATTGGAGGTCATCCAATAGGAGCTGGATGACTACCCCAGGAATGTTGTAGAGGGAATTCCTGTTGAGGTATCAGATAGACTAGAGGCCTCTTCCAACTCTGGGATTTCACAATAAAAGAATAGGAAAGTTTCCCCCTCCTCATCTGTTGCCCAAAGCAGGACAAAGCCCATGAGGAATCAGATGACTTTTGGATCATTTTCTTTTCTGAAAGGTTGTGCTGTTGTTGTTTTGTGTTTAAAACCGAAAAGCCCAGTCAAAAAGAAATATTCCAACTTGGACCAGGCAGAAGTTGGGTCTATACATGCCTATCTGTGTGGAAACTGTGATTTTATTTATTTTCAAGTTTTTCTATACTTGTCCTCAGTCAGCCAAAGGATACAAATTAATTCAAAGCAAAGACATTTTACTATGAACAACCACAGACAGATGTATTACTATGAAATGTTATAGTAAGAAAAGTAACAATATAACATTCCCCCCAAAAAACCCGGATCACACTCTTTCACAAATGAAGACACAATCGAGACAGGAGAACTATGAAATATTCTTGTTCATTTGTTCATTTTACTCATTAGACAGAAGAAGGTATGCTGGAGTTTTAATGAGAATGTCTTCTAACCACAGGCATGTCCAGGGCTCTAGCCTGGGCCCTGTTCTCTCTCTGGACTACTTAGCTTGGTGATCTCATTGGCTCCCAGGGATTCAATTATTATCTCTATGCTTGTGATTCCCAAATCAACTTATCCATCCCTAACTTCTCTCCTGACCTCTAATTTCCTATCTCTAACTGCCTACTGGAGATCTCAAATCAGATGTCCCATAGATACTTTAAACTCAACATGTCCAAAACCAAACTCTTTATCCTTCCCCCTCCCACCCCCAAGACCTCCTCTCTTCCTAACTTTACTGTTACCATTAAAGGCACCAGCCTGTCATCCAGGCTTGCAACCTAGGTATCATCCTGGATTCCTCATTCTCTCACCCCCCCCATATCCATATCTGTATCCAAGTCTTGTCAATTCTGCCTTTGTAACACCTTTCTAATGTGCCCCCTTCTGCTCTGACTCTGCCACCACCCTGGTACAGGCCCTCATTATCTCGTACCTCTGGACAATTTCAATAGCTTTCTCACTGGTCTCCCTACATCCAGTCTCTCCCCACTCTGTTCTGCTCTCAAATTGCTCTTCCAATAGTGTTCCCATGTCACTCCCCTATTTGATAAACTTGAGTAACTCACTATCACCTCTGAAATCGAATACAAAATGCTGTTTGGCCTTCAAAGTCCTTCATAACTCAGTCCCCTACTAACTTCCCAGTCTTTTTTCACCTTACTCTTTAACACATTCTCTGTGATCCAGTCACACTGGTCTTGCGGTTCCTCAAATGCAACTCTCTACCTCCCAACTCCTAGCATTTTCACTGACTGGCTGTCCTACATGCCTAGAATTGCCCCTCCCCTCATCTCCACTATCTGGCCTCCCTGGCTTCCTTCAAGTTTCAGCTAAAAATCTCACTTTCCGATATAAGCCTTTCCTGACCCCCCTTAACAATAGTACCTTCCTTCTATTGATTATCTCCAATTTATCCTGCATACATCTGTTTGTACATCATTGTTTGCATGCTGTCTCCCACCATATGAGGATCTCTGAGAGCAAGGACTGTATTTTGCCTTTCATTGTATCCCCAGAAAATAGCAGATGCTTAAGATACATTTTTCATTGACAAGAAACTTGAGTTATGCCTAGTAGTCCTGCCATATATTAGCTATGTAGTAAATACATTTGCAACATACTAAAAGAGCACCTAGGCCATCCTCCTTTCCCATTTGTGACACCATTCCCCCCAGAAAACTACCCCAGGTTCAAAGTAGAATATGGGACTAAATCCACTCAGTCACCAACTATCTCCAACTCGCTATCCCTAACAAATGTTCTTTTCCCTTCAAAGGACACAAATTAGTTCAAAATAAAGACACAGATAGGAAATACCTGTGGCCAAGACACATATATAGAAGAGCAATTGATGCTGCCTATGTTGCAGGACCACCCAATATCTTCTGGTGATAACCACTGCACTTCCCTTCTTGGGACGGGCCTTGATCAGGCAAATGTGTCACTGGTATACCTGCTGCTATCTGTCTCTTGGATCTCTGCTGGCTACGTCTCCATTGATCTCACAGTCTTTGCTGGACTATGCTCCCAGCTGCATGCTGGGCTTCATTTCTTAGCCATCTCAGCTCCATTCTCCTGAGGCACAGGAACTAGAGGCTTCTCCCCAGTAAGGGCAAGCTCACCACTCTTTAATTATACCAGTCCATACTCAGCTAACAAAAGTCAAGAAGAGTTTCTCTAAGGCTAAGATTGTCTTTTCTCTTTAATCTTGTATTTAGGGATAAGATCCCAATAGTCCCAAATAACTATCTAACTAGGGGTAAGAAATTCCTAAGATCCTTTCTGGATCATCATGAAAAAGAATTTGAGGCAGTGCAAATGGTAAGTCTAAGAGATATGGTTATTTTTTATTTTTCTCCACCCATTTGGCTCATCTTCTAGCCTTTATTATGCATGTCTATCAATAGCAAAACATCTTGGATTTGGTACTATATTTTGGACAGCAAAAAAACATGCCCCAAACCCATCTTCTTACATCATAGTGAGAGTGAGAATTTTTTGTCATTTCCTTGTATAAATGTTTGCTGTGTTGGTCTCCACGTGAACTAGGGCAAGTCACTTAGTCTCTCTGAGCCTCAGTTTTCTAATCTGTAAAATGGGGATGATAATTGTATTACCTATGGGGGGGTTGTTGTGAGACATAAATGAAATAACATATATAAAGTTCTTTGCAAATATCAGTCTTCATTAATATAAGCTCACTGTCACTGAACTGAGAATTCAGAGAAAGGTTAAGCAAGGTTAAATTCTGTTCCTCAGATTTACCAATACCTCCTGAGGATGAAAACAAAAAGTTAGTTTATTACCTACAAATCCTAAACCAGCCAATTAAGATAACATAGAAAAAGCAACCAAGATTCCAAAAGTTCAATTTAACAAATATTTATTGCATGCTCATCTGCAAGGCCTGATATTTTCCATGCTGGGAGTACAAATATGAAAAATGGCAAGGTCCTTGTCCTCAAAGAGCTTACAATCTAGTAGGGAGATAAGATAGGTACACAAATAACTGTAAAACACATTAGTATGTGACAAGTGCATAAGACAGCTTGGAAAGAAGTTAGGTAGAGAAGAATCAATTATCAGGAACATGGTTCTCGAGCTGGGTTTTTAAGAAAGGGAAGGAATTTAATAGATGTAGATGTAGGGCAAGTCTATTTCAGGCATGGAGAACAGAATATTCACATAGCAAAAGGAGTCTGCACAAGACAGGAGCAGTGAATGGTATAGTTTGGTTGGAATTGGTGAGTGGAGAGAGAGGATAATGTGAAATAAGGCTAGAAAAGTCACTTGGAACCACTGCAGAGGATATGAAATGCCAAGCTAAGGGCCTTGCAATTATTTCCAGTAGACAACAGGAAGCCATGCAGCATGAAGGTTGTTAAGTAGAAGAATAATGCAATCTCTATAATTATTCTGGCAACAACAGGAAGGATGAACTGGAAGAGGTGAGAAATTGGAGGCAAGGAGGCCAGCTAAGAGGCTGCTACGTTGGTCCAGGCAAGAGATGATAGAGAGCCTGAATTAGAGCAGACACAATGCCAGTGAGAATGAAAAAAAATGAGTATAAACACAAGAAATAATGTCAAGGTAGAATCAATAAGATTTGGCAACTTATTTGATATGGTTAGAGAGGAGGCAAAGAAAACTTCAAGATTTCAAGCCTAGATGGTTGGGATTTAGGGAGCTAACCAGAGAAATAGAGAAGTTGAGAGGAGGGGCAGGTTGTTGGGGAAAAGATTATGTAAACAAACTATGTACTTGTCAAAGCATAATATCAAGAAATGGGCAGAAGGTCAGATTCCTTATCCAGTTCCATTCCCCAAGGTACTTGATGCAGTAGGTAGAAGCCCTCCCAAGGATGAAGTGTCAGTCCAGTGTCTCACAGATAACCTCGTCTTTTTCCACTTGATTCATGGCTTGCTTCCTTATATCCACTTGTTCAAAGGGACAGAATGAAGAAACTACGAGTCAGAGAGATCATTATTTTAGCAGTGTGGATACACCCTCCACATGGACCCTTTCAAGTAAATGGATAGATATGAAGGGTAGACCTGTGCTTTCATTGGCATAAGGAACTCCCAAGTGTGGAAATTCCTCCTGCCAATGCAGGTAAGTACCTTCTATTCAACTCAGTTTTAGAGTTGTCTAGAGCACTGAAAGGATAGACAACTTGCTCAAGGTCACATAGCCAGTATGCATCAGAGACAGGACTTGAACACAGGTCCTCTTGGCTTCAAAACAAGCTCTCTACCCACTAAACCACACTGCCTAAGTATTATCTATTTGAATAAATAACATTTTTATTGTTCCTCCAAGAGTTTACTAATAAGTCATATATTCAATCTGTGCTTTGAAATCAGAAAGTAGTTCAGATTCAAAGCTCTCTGTAAATAGCTTCCCCCAAGGCCTGTCCTTTTATGTATTACTTCTCTTCAATGCCCTACTTGGGTGCCAACTCCTCTAAGAGCTTCATCTCCTCCATTGAGGTGAAAGTCATCTATCCTTCCTAAAGTTTTTTTGGGGGGTCATTTAGTCTGGGTTTCTCCATTAGCCGATTATATTCTCCCTCAAATAATATGTATGTGGTTGTATTTCATATCCCTTCCCCTTTCCTACACTTCCCCTCATTAAACTGTAAGAAGAAAAAATACTGTGTCTTACTTCCCCTTAAGCAGTAGATTGGTGTCAAAGTGGACAATGTACTAGACCTGGAATTAGGAAGACCAAGTTCAAATCCAGCCTCAGACACTTACTGGGCTTGTGACTGGCCCAGTGATCCTGGGCAAGACACTTAATCTCCATCTGTTTTCTTATTTGTAAAGCACAGATGATAGCACCTACCTCTCAGGGATGTTGCAAGGATCAAATGAGATGATATTTGTAAAGCACTTTGTAAACCTATGCAATGCTAGTATTATTTTTTTTTTGTATCCCCAGTGCGCAGCATAGTACCTGCCTAGCACATAGTTAGCATTTAATATTACTTGGAGTGAATTTCCTTTGAAATTATCACTGGCTTTCAACCAGCTGAAGAAAAAAATGGACATGAAACATTTAGCCATTTTCTCTCTTTCCTCTAACAATAGGCAGCACTGACTGACACTTCCACCTAAATATTTTATCTTCTTATCAAAAAATGTATACTACAGTGGGACTGGGATAGTACCTAAATTCTTTACCCAGAAACAGTCTTTTCTACCCAGATTGGCTGGTCTTTACTGGTACATCTTTACTGGTGGGTCTTTATGTGTATTTCTGCGGCACATCTGCAGCACACTAGAATATAATTAATAATAAAGAGGAAAAAGATGCAAAAATAAGATGACCTCAGATGCTCTGAATGCTGTTAGCTTTTACTAAAAATGAAATCCCTCTTAAAATTAGCCAGTACTTATCTAAAGCATTGTCAAATTTTACTTAATAATCTAACAGCATAACCAATTCTAACTAACACACTATAAAAAGGAAAGCTGGGGGCAAATTCCCCCACTACTGACATGATGATTAGTGGTTATATTTTAAAACCTCTCACATCTGCTCCCCTCCCCTCTCCTCCCACTGTCATCATGCTAGTACAGGTGTTCAGTAATCCCATGACTGGGCAACAGCCAGGGGGGTGCTGGAGCCAGCTCAGCTAGTGAGAGCTGATTGTTAAATTTACAGTATGAACATTTATATTTCAGAAATCAGGAAATACTATATATCAAGGTTTTATTTATGATTTTGTTAAAAGTGTGTCATGAATCCTTTTTTCTTTCCCAGATAGCCGGCTGTTATACATTAACCAGAACACCCCTGGCAATGGCCACCCTAGTTTCTTACCACTTCTATTTTCCCCCAGCTCCAATCTGTCCCTTATTTATACGCACACACATACATACATTCATACATGTATATGATATACACTCACACATACATACATATATATATATATATATATATACACACACACACACATACCACTGTCAGTCTAATCTCTCCTATATACCAATCTGATCATGCCAAGATCTAGTGAAGGGAGGGGAGAATGTGACATGTACACAAGCATGATAGTGACAAAGCATAAATCTAGGAAAAAACTAAGGAAACATGGATTATCATTTTCAGATGAAAGGATAAGGGGAATCTCCAAGGAGGAGGTAATGTGAAAGAGAAAGATATGTGCAAGAAATACCTGTGGAATGTACAAATGACAGCCTTTACTTACTACATCATAGCCTGTGGGTGCCCGGTTCCGAGAAGCAACCACTCCAACTCCTGTAATGGGATCCATTGGCACTTCAGGCAGGGCTTCTGAGAGATCTTTCACTTCAGGCATGATGGACTGGTCCTGAAACACGGAGCAGAAAGGACATTCACATAGGATCCTTACCTGACTTTTAACATGAGCCACATGAGAACCCAAAGACTGGGTTCATAAGCCTGAGGACAAACGTTCTGAGCTAGGTTTGGCAGAGCCCACCCTTCCCACTTCTGGTCTGACTAAAGGAGTTCTGCCTTTATATCCATAGCTAAGAAGTACTGGCCTGATGTCTTGGGATTTTGCTCTAAGAACTAAGATAACAATTAATGGAGACTTGTTTCTACCCAAAAGAGATAAGTCTAATCTCTGCCCCCAAAAGCAAACCACAACCCTACACTTAAACTGGCTAATGTCAGAACCAACCACTGGCAGTTCCTTATTCATCTCAAAAAAAGTCCATGTCTACAACACTCCTGCATTCCTCTCTCACACACCCTCTGTTTCTCTGTAACTCAGTTGAGAAAAGAATGTCAGAGCTGGAAATCATTCAATCCAACCTCCTCACTTGACAGATGAGAAAACTGAAGCAGAGAGAAAGTGATCTGCCCACTCTCCCCACAGTACCAATAGCAGGACTTGAACCCAGGCCTCCTGAAGTCTAGAGCTACTATCACTAGGCCATGCTGGCACCAACATCTTTGACAAAGAACAACTAAAATTTTTTGTAGAGGGTCCTTTTCAATGAAGATCACAAGACCACAGATTTAGCAAGGGAAAGGACCTGAAAAGGCATTTATTCCAACCCTGTTATTTAACAAGTGAGGAAACAAAGGCCCACAGAAATTAAGTGAATTGCCCGGGTGGCACACTGTGACCAAGTGTGAGGAAGGATTCAAATCCATGTCTTCTTGATTCCAAGTCCAGCCCACTCTCCACTGTCCCATGCTGGCACAGAATAGCTGGGCAGAACACTAAGGGCATCAGAGGTGTCTCTAAGGACCAAGGCAAACTATTTCGTCAAGTTCCACAATCCTTTCATAAAGGCACAATGAACTAAAAACTAAATCATAATAATGAAAATTCTTACTAGGTACTCAGAAAAGGATAAGTGATATTATCATTCTAGCAAATGCCTCTTTAATAAAAGTCAGTGTAAACAGTACCAGATTTGGAATCAAAAGACCTGAGTTCACCTCTCAGATCTGATACATATTACCTGTGTAACTCTGAAGCTATGATCTGGGTACCAGATGATCCCTTCAGGTCTGACACTCTGTGGTCCAATAGTCCATGTCTTAAGATAACTCCCAGCTCTGCAATCTATGGTCTAGCATTCTAAGGACTCTTTGAATTCTAGCCTCCTATGAATCCTCCACTGGATATGGAATGCACTACAAACAGCCAGGTACTTCCCACATCCGTGTCTTGGAAACAAAAGGATTTGTAACTGCTTTTAAAGGGACAACCAGTGAAAGAATTGGCTAAATCCTACCTCCTTCTCAAAGCAATTAAATTTCAACACCTTTAGAAGTTGAGAGCTTTCCCAGGCTGCTTACTGCTTTTGAAACTAGCCAAGCACCTCATCAGGCACACAGAGAAATCTCCAGCTGCAGAAGCCATTGGGGAAAAAAAAGACCACAGCTTCATAAATTAGAACAATAAAAATGTGTGCAATAATTGTCCATTTATCTAGCATTCCCTGAAACCCTAATAAGTTTCCCAGAGCCATCGCATCAAAGGAAGCCCAGCTCTACTCAGTAAAGTGTCAATCAATCAGGTATTCCATCCAGCACCACTGGTGGTTTCTGGTTATTGACAAAACTCATATCTTTTCCTCTCTAAATCCACTGTCACCACCATAGTAGAGGCCCTCATTATCATATATTTGACTATTGCAATGACCTCCTAATAAAGGGTTTTCCTGTCTCCATTCTAATCCAACCTTCACAAGCTGCCAGACTAACCTTCCTAAAGTACAGACCTGGTCATGGCTACTACATACTGTCTCAGTGACTTCATCAGCTCCCATGGGTTTAATCATCTCTATGCAAATAATGACTATATGTGTGTATGCATACATATATATACATACACATATGTATATATGTATGTATATGTATGGGTATATATCCATCTATCCATCCCTAGTCTCTTTCCTGATATCCAGTCTCACATCACCAACTGCCCAGTGTACATTTTGAACTGGTTGTCTTGTAAACATCTCAAACTCCTTATCAAAACAGAACTCCTTATCTTTCCCTCCAAAGAACTCAGTCCTCTTCCAAACTTCGCTATTTATTGTCAACAACACCACTATCCCACCAATCACCTTGGTGTGCAACTTTGGTGTCAACTCCTCATTCATTAATCCCACACATGTTTTCCTTTCACCCTTTATATTTCTTCCCATTCCACATGCATTCCCATTAGCTCACATAACCACCATTAGGTTCAGGCTCTCATCATCTCTCACCTGAACTATCATAACAGCCTTCTAACTGGTCTCCTTCCTTCAAGACTAACTCCATTCCAATCATCCTCCACACTGCTACCAAGATGTAGGTCTAATTACGTCTCTGCCCTGTTCATAAACATCAGTGGCTCCTCTTACCTTAAATAGTAAATGTTAAACTCCTTTTTTTGGCACTGAAAGCTTTTCACCACCTGACCCCAATGTACAATTTTCCAATCTCCCCTTCATGCTTTCTTCAGTACTATCAAACTGGCTGTCCTACAGGCATCTAACTCAACATACTGTCCAAAAGAGAACTCATTACTATTTCCCCACCCCCAATTCCATATGGTAACATTCTTCTAATATGGCACTTCATTTTCCACCTCTATGACATTGCCCTGATTTTCCTCATGTCCAGATGCTTTCTCTCCTCATCAGTAGCTCTTAGAACTTCTAGTTTCCTTCAAGACTCAGTTGAGCCAGCTTCTCTATATAAAGTCTTTCCTGAAGCCTCCAGCTATTAGTGCCTCCCCTGCAAATCCCACTGTATCTATTTTGTGTATTCTTATGTACATTCTATTCTCTCCGGTTCTCCCTTCTCTCCTCTGACGCTACTACTCCCCTGGTGTAGGCCCGCATCACCTCACACCTGGAGTAATACCCTTCTGGTAGGTCTGTCTGACATGAGTCTCTCCTCATTCCAATCCATCCTCCATTCAGCTACTAATGTGATTTTCCTAAAGTAAAGGCCCGATCATATCACCCCTTCTACTCAATAAACTCAAGTGGCTCCCTATTGCCTCCTGAATCAAATACAACATACTGTTTGGCATTCAAAGCCCTTCGAAACATAGATCCCTTCTACTTTCCATCCTCTTACACCTTACTCCCTAACACATACTCTCTGATCCAGTGACACTGGCTGTTCCACAAACAAGACACTCCATTCTCAGCTCCCACCTTTTTTCCATGCTGTCCCTCATGCCTGTAATGCTCTCACTCTCTAATCTTCATCTACACCTACTGCTTCCCCTGGCTTTCTTTAAGTCCCAACTAAAATCCCAACTTCTATCCCCCCTCCAATTCTATTGACTTCCCTCTGAATTACTTCTTATCTATCCTATACATAGCTTGTTTGTACATACTGGTTTGCTTATCTTCTCCCCCATTAGACTGTGAGCTCCTTGAGGGCAGGAACTGTCTTCTACCTCTTTTCATATCCCTGGTGATTATCAAAAGTGCCTGGTAAATAGTAGATGCTTAATAAATGTTTATTTATTAGACTGACTCTCTCTTCTAATAGCACACAAGCTCAGTGAGAGCAAGGAGTATTTTACTTCTGTCTTTGCATCCCCAGCACCTAGAGCAGTATCTACAACTTGTTTATTAAATGTGAGTTAATAGATGCTGCTCTGCTACTCTTCGGTGACTGCCTTGCTGATCAAGTTCAAATTTCTGTACTTGGCACTGCAGGCTTTCCAGAGTCTGGCACCACCTTGCCTTTCCAAACTTATTTTGTATTGCTTGTCAGTATATGCCTTCTGGTAAAGAAGAGGTTATTATAGAATCCAAAGATCTCAGAATTTGGGAGATGCAGTCTCATCCACACACGACTAGGAATTCCCTGTGTGAGGACCCTGACACGTGTCCATATGGCCTCTCTTGCACTCTTCCATTCACAGGGTTATGAAGATCCTCATGAGGCAGCCCATTTGACTTTTGTACAACTCTAACTCTAACTGCCTTAATAAATGGCAGTCAAGATGATTTTCTAGAAATTTAAGTTAACATATACAGAAGGACATCACTTTCTATTTTATTTCCATTTGGGGGAGGGGGAGAATCATAGGATTTCAAGAGTTGGGAAGGATCTCAGAAGCCATTTAGTTTAACCTACACCCAAACAAAAATACTCTTAAAATAGTCCTGAAAAGTGGTTGTTCAGATTGTGCTTGAAGAGCAGAAAGCAGCACAAAAGATCAAGCACTGGACCTAGAGTTAGGAAGAAGATCTGAATTCAAATCCTACTGCAGATACTTCCTGGATATATGACTCTGTGCAAGTCACACCTCTCTAAACCTCATCTGTAAAGTTTTCTCATCTGTAAAAAAGGATGTTGTGAGAATCAAATGAGATAATATATGTAAAGTACTTTTCCAGCCTTAAAATGCTACATAGATGCTTTCTATTATTAATAATATTATTAAGACCTCCCTAGGCAATCCATTCAACTTTTGGATAGGTCTAATTATGATGATTTTCCTTATAAGGAATAATTTAAGAGGCATAATTTGCCTCCTTGCAACCTTTGATCAGTTCTGTCTTCTGTGGCTAGGCAGAAATCAATTAGCAAGTGATCTATTAAATATCAAGTATGTGCCATGTGCTAGACATACAAGCACAAAGACAACGCAATATTTACTCAAAAAGAGTAACATTCTAATGAGAGAGACTACGTATAATACATAGCTATATCTATGTGTATGCAGCATAATATAAATGCAAATATATACAAGGTAGTTAAATAAAAGATCATTTAAGAAGGAGGACACTAGCAGTTGAGGAGAGGGGAGGGAAGGGAGACAGGAAAGGCTTCATGCAGAAGATCTTAAAGAAAGGCCGAGGTGAAAAAGGAACGCATTCCAGGCATGTGGGATGGTCAGTGCAAGGCAAGGAGATGAGACATGAAGAGCTGTGTCTCAGGGATAGAAAGAAGGCCAGAACAAGTCTAATTCTTCTTCAGGGTAACAGCCTTTCAAATACAGTTATCTTTTATATACCTACTTGAACTCATTCCTCACTGATTAACAAAATCTCACCTGCTCATCTCTTCCTTGTCCCAGTGATTCAGAACTCTTCTCAGTCTCCCACTGGCCAGGCCCTTATTCCCAATCCCCTTCAACCCAAACTCCACAATGTTCCACTCATTCTCTGGCATGCCTACTCCATAGGTAAAAGCCATCCTTTCATCCTAAAGCTCTTCCTTTCCCATTCCTTCCATTTTTGGGCTCTGACACCTGGCTCCCTTCTGATGGTCATCCTTCACAGCTGTCACAGCACCGATTTCACTAACACTCATTCTTTCCAGCTCACTGGTCAATGTGGAGGAGTCAGAATACTCCTCCCGCCCCTGCCACTTCCAACTTCTCACTGTACCCCGTTCACTCAGTAGCCTCTTTTTCTTTGAGCTTCACTCTATCCACACCTACAACTCAATCAAAATTCTAATAAAAGTTATCTATGGACCTCCAGGACCCTCCCCTTCTTTCCTCTGGCTCACAGTCTTTCACTCCTCCCATAGGAGACACAATGATACTCCCTCAGGTACCCTAACCTCACAGTTCCTCAACTTACTCATTTCCCATGACCCACTCTTCCATCCCACCTCAGCTACAAATAAAGATGTCCATACCTTTGATCTTGCCATCACCCACAAATGCACCACTTCCATGTTTCTGAACTATGAAATTCCCTTATCTGATCACAATCTGTTGTCATTCCACCTCTCCCTCTGCCTTGTAACCCTGAACTCTGTTCTTTGTTCTCAGCACGTGACCTCCAATCCCTCCACCCTCTAGTTCTTTCCCAGGCCATCACTCATGCTAGCTATACTTTCTTCCCTTCCCCATCTTGACCCCTTGGTGAACCAGCACAAAGCTACTACACTCTCCCCTTAAATCACTTTCCTCCTTAGCCTATCACTGAACTTGCTTTCCCAAGTCTGAGCCTTAGATTAGTCTCAACATCTGCTGTATTTGTTCATTCTCACATGCCACTAAAAGTTGGAGAGGGAAAAAAAATCACAGAACTTGGTTGACTGGATCCCCTATAGATTTATGTTACATAATCTCAATCGGTCCCTTAGTGTAGCAAGACAACCCTTTCATATGTTCACTGACTCATTATCCCACTCACCAGAGGCCTTTCCAAAACTTTGATCCCTCCTTAAACCTCCTATGGCTCCCCTCCCCAGTTTCTCAGCTGCAAACTTTGCCTCCTATTCCACTGAAAAAAAAATTGAGATCTCTCACTAAGAACCCCTTTTCTTTTCCTCCTATCACATCACATTCTTCATATCATATCACATTATTCAGATGCCTTCTTTTGCTCTCTTCTTCATCCCTGTCTCATTTGAAGAGGAAGCCTTTCTCCTTGCCAAAGCAAACCACTTTACATGCACAGGCAATCCCATTCCATCCTGTCTTCTGTGGCAGATTGGTCCTTCTACCATTTTCACTCTCACTTCTCTTCAGGTTCTCCATGTCTACTGGCTGCTTTCCTACTGCCTACAAACATGCCCATGTTTCCCCCATCCTCAAAAAACCTTACTTGATCTGTCCCCAATAGCTAGTTCCCTATCTCTCTTCCTTTTTGTACCTAAATTCCTTAAGATGGTCATCCATGGATGTCTCCTGGATCTCTCCATTTCCTTTCCTCTCACTCTCTTAACAGTCTGACTTCTAACCTCATCATTCAACTGAAATTGCTCTCTCCAAAGTTGTCATTGATCTCTTAAATGCGAAATCTAATGACCTTTTTTTTTCCAATCTCTCTGAAACCTATGACACTGGTAATCACCCATTTCCTGATCTCTCTCTCTCTCTCTCTCTCTCTCTCTCTCTCTCTCTCTCTCTCTCTCTCTCTCTCTTCTTCTTCTTCTTCTTCTTCTTCTTCTTCTTCTTCTTCTTCTTCTCTCTTTTCAGGATACTACTTTCTTCTAGTTCTCGTCCTATCTGATCACTCCTTTTCAATCTCTATTGCTGGATCATTGTCCAAGTCAAATCTGCTAGTAGTGGGTGTCTACAGGGCTCTGTCTTTCACCTTCTTCTTTCTTTAGTATTTCTTTAGTGATTTCATCAGCTCCCATGGATACAATTATCATCTCTATGTCGGATGATTCCCAAATCTACTTATCCAGCCCTAAAAACTCTCTTCTGACTTCCAGTCTCCTATGTCTATTAAAAGTCTTATACTGGATGTCCCAGAGACATCTTAAACTCAAATTATACAAAAACTGAGCTCATTATCTTGCCCCTACATCCTTCCTTTTATTCAGTTAACCCCCATGGCTCCTCATCAAATATAAAATAGTCTGTTTGGCTTTTGAAGTCCTTCATAACCTGACCCTTCCTACTTTAAAAGGCATTTTTTACTGGCAGTCCCCTAGATCTGGAATTCTCTCCCTTGTCATCTCCATTTCTTGGTTTCCCTGGCTTTCTTCCCATTTGATACTCAACACCTTCTCAACTCTGTCACTCTCCCCTTCACTAAACTCTTCACAAAGTCTTTCTACATAGAGGGCTGGGATCTGAACTTTCCAGGTCATTCTCCACTCTCTATCAGCAGCTCTGCTTGGTTTTAACTCCACAGAACATCATACCCCTTTGGTGCTCCACCCCCACCCCACCTTTCAGCTTTTCACTTCCTTTTTTGTGTAGCCTTTTCTGTTGTATTGTAAGTTCCAGGGACTATCTTTCTCTTATTTATATCCCCAGCCTTTAGCACAGTGTGTGATACACAGTAGGGACTCAAAAGTTAATCGAATTCCTCCAGGTTCAAACTAAAATCCCACCTTCTACAAGAAATCTTCCCTGATACCCTTAATGCTAGTGCCTTCCCTCTGTTGATTATCTCCAATTTACCCTGTACATACCTTGTTTGTGCAAGGTTGTCTGAATTATTGCCTCTCTTATTAGACTTAAGATAAAGAGATAAAGACTTAAGAGAATCTTACTGTGCTCGGTCAAATCTCAAGACTTGCTCTTCTTGGTCACTAAAATGCTATTCAGTCAAGAACTAACTAACAGTGTCTCTGGATCTGTGACTTCATCAGGGTATGATTTCATCAGTGAGGATTTTCCTTTACTAGTTACAGCTCTGCAACTTTGGGTCTGAAAGAGTTGCCTTGGGACACTGAGAAGTTAAGTGACTTGTTCAAGTTCACATACTCAGCATTTGTCAGGGGCAGGGCTTGAACTCAGTTCTTCCTGATCCCAAGGCCATCCTGATTTTCACTGCTAACTACTCACTAATGGAGCCAAATTCTGTAAGCACTAAAATATCATGCTGTGAAGTGAATGAAAAATAGCTCTGTCTCTAACCAGCAAAAACCCCAGATTTTGTATGAGGAAGTCTAGATTAAAATCCTGTGCTATTTATTAGCTGGTGACCTTAGGCAAGTAATTTTATTTCTTTGTGTTTCAGTTTCCTCATCTATAAAAGAGGGATATTTGTACTATCTACATAACACCACTGTCAGGAGAAAAATGTTTTGTAAACCTTAAAGTGTTATATAAATTTTATTAACTGTGTGATGCAAGTCACCTCACCTCTGTGGGTCTCAGTTTCCTTGTCCCTGAAATGTTACTCTACATCTTTTCTAAGATCCATTCTAGTTCCAGCATTCTGTGGTCTATACTCCCTTTCAGTACTGACAGTCTGTTTTCTATGTTCTTTTTTTTTTTTTAGGCAATTGGGGTTAAGTGATTTGCCCAGGGTCACACAGCTAGTAAGTGTCAAGTGTTTGGTCTGAGGCCGGATTTGAACTCAGACCCTCCTGACTTCAGGGCCGGGGGTCTATCCACTGCACCACCTAGCTACCCCTTGTTTTCTACGTTCTAAGGCTTCTTCTATAATGCCAATATTCTATGTTCTCCATTCTAAGGTCTCTTCTAACTTTAACAATCTATAAATATGTGACTACATTCTAAGGTTCCTTCCTGTTTTATCAGTCTATGAATCTATTGGGTTTATCTCCCACACCCACCTCTAACCCCCAGGAAATTAAAATTGACCCCTAACTACTCCTCTCATCTGTCTCAAACACACACAACTATGAATGGGAAAACGTTTTCAACAGATGAGCATCCACTATTTCTACCATCTCCCATGAGGTATTGATGACAATCAGTTCCATTTGCTGTGAATCACTAGTATCAACTGCTGGTACGTGAATGCTGGGTTAGAGAAATGATGCTATTCCAAGAAAGCACACTCAGCACATTTCAAGATGGCTACAGCCTGCAGCAAAGCTGAACCAGACAAAGGAGATGGGGCATGTGTGATAGCACTGAAGGAGCTGTGCTGAAATGCAAGACAATTAGCAGCGAACTTTTCAGGATTAATGCCCTTTTTCTTTTTTTAGTCTCCCTCCCCCTCCACCACCTGCCCCTCGGGATCAAGGCAGTCTTTGTGAAATATAGACAAATGATTCTTCCCTATGCTATAGCTCTGGCTTCAGTGTGTGGAATGGCATAGGGAGCTTTTCATAAGAAAAGCCCAACAAGGTACCTTGTGTCAGAGGGCATCACATAAGAACACTTGCCCTGAATTACATATTTTCTAACTGCAAATTACTTTTAGCAGCATCACTATAGTAGCTTCAATTGACCTTCTGAACAAAAGGCCATTTATTAACCAGCACTCTTCACTGTACAGACTGTGGGTGAACTAGCAAGTAGAAGAAAGAAGCTCACTGACAACCCAGTCACAGTTAGGTCTTGGGGATACTCTGTCTTGGAAGGGAAGACTAAAGAGGTTTGACCCACACTGTGTAACATTTCAATAAGAGCTTGTTGGAGCAAAATGGAAGAATGGGGAGAGAAATAGGCAGTGGCAAACAAAGTATTTAAGATTAATGTTAATGTTACTGAGCATACTGTTAGAGAAGACACATGTAAAAATTCCTGGGTATCTAAGATTTAGAAGAGCAAAATTTTAGAGCTGGAAGGGAACTTAGAGCTTAGCTATGCACTCCAACATCCTCAATTTTATGGATGAAGAAAATGAGCCCCAAAGGCTTCACCTAAAGTCACACAATGTGTGGTAGAGTTGGGATTAGAGTCCAAGATTTCTCCAGTCTCATGTCCTTTCCACTCTGTCATTGAGAATTATCCTGATTCAACATAAAAAACGCTGGGCTTGGAGTAAGGCACCATGGGTTAAAATTCCAGCTTCAACATTTAAAAGCGGGATGACCATGGGATAAATCATGGCCCCTCGGAGCCTATTTTCCCCTGTGTAAATTGATCTGTGCACTCTGTGCTTCATGGATTTATCATGATGAAATTATGAAAAGAACAATAGAAACATTATTATCCCCACACTGGTCTAAACTGAGCTACACTAACTGATCCGTATAGACTTTCCCCCCAAATACTGTAACTTCTACACAAAGGAAATTGTGAGGAGAGGTCAGTACAGGTATACCTGGTATTTGGTAAAGTATACCGAACATTACCCAAACCAACATTCTTTTTGCAAAGAATACCATAAATTCATTTTAAATGAGCTCTTATGTTTTAAAAAAACCTGACAGAAACCTTGTTCAGTCATTCTTCCAAGGCACAAATCAGATGGTTGGTTCATAATAATTTGAGTCAATGACCAAACCCAAGTAGCCTTAACACCCCTAGGCATAAGTCTACTTACCATCAAATGACCTTTATTAAGTACTTGCTCTTAACAGGCCACTGCACTTAGGACTGAGAGAAATACAAAATTTAGCGAAGACCTGGTCCCTGCCCTCATAGTGCTTTTTTTATTAGGGGTAACTGATACATTCATTGAAAACCTAAGACACAGTAAATACATTCAGGGTGGGGGGAGGAAAGAGAAAAGGTCATTAGTAACTGGGAAGAATCAGGAATGGCTTCATGGAAGAGGTGATGAAGATTAAAGTACTTTCATGAGAGAACCATTGTAAGTATATTTCTAGAGTGCTTTATAAACTTTAAAGCTGTATATAAAAGCATCATTTTCAGTATTATTGAGTTGGGTTTAAAGAATTCAGCAGGTGAAAAGAAAGGATGGCATTAGGCATAAAGTCCATCACCATATTATTTATTGCATGTGTATAACCACCATTCCTACAAAACTCACTCTCTCTTTATAATGTTGACTCACCTGATGCCCTTCTCTCACGGAATGAACTAATACACTTGGTATTCTCATACTTGGCCATTGCAACATATCTTAAAAACTAAGTATTCCCTGGCAATGTCAGAATAAGTGCATAAAGATGAAAATAACACATGACTAATTTTCCCCATCTCTGTTTTAGAATTCAACATTTCTCTCATAAATAATTGATAATAAAAATGATTTAAGCCCATGGTTGTATAGGGCAGAGGTAAATCTAGTCCTAATGAGGGAAATGTGGGCACTGCCCAGGAGGGAATAGGCTAATGTACAGCCCAGTATTAGCAGAATTGATAACACACAAGGGCCATATTATGAACTGGAAATCCTAATGCCAACCAGCAAAGTGAGGATAGCTTAGGAAGAAATTTCTTTCAAACGTTCCTGTTGCTAGAAAGAATCTTATTGATAGGAGTTAAAAGTTCACACTATTATTTAGGGTAATAACTCATATTCATATAGTGCTTTACAGTTTGCAAAGCACTTCCCTCATGACAACTCAGTATCATTAAATCCATCACTGACCCCAATGGAGACAGCCTAGGACCATGTAACAAAAGCCATAGGAATAGCACTGCCCACAGACCTGATTCTAGCTCAGTTACCACAGCCTTACTAAGGTCATTGTGTAGAAGAGAAGACCTTTCTTATTATTACTAAAAATAATAACTGCTAACCAACAGGCAAATGGATATGAGAGCCTTGGGAATGGCAGCACAGCCCCTACTCCCTACACCATCCTCAACCCCTCAAAACAGTGATTTCTATCTCAGCCCTCAGAGTCATCATCCAGAGAGAGGGTCACAGGGAGCTTTTCATTAAAAAAATGCCAAACAAGGTACCTTGTATACCTAAATCTCCTAATTGAGATAATAAATAGAAGCGGCCAGCCATCCCCACCAACTGCCAACCTACTGCCACTGAGGCAACGAGGCACCCCAAGGGAGAGGCAAGGAAGGCAACATGTACTAAGCAAGTCAAACCACCACCACCACTACCACCATCACTACTACCACCACCTTTACCACCATCTCCCCTCAAGCTTTGATGGAGACAAACCAAGAAGCTAAGCCCAAGAGCCTTCAGATGGTTCTAGGTCAGTGCCACCATCCTGCACCGTCCCTGTGGAGACACAGGCTGGTAACTGCTCCTGAAGGTGCTACAGCTGCCCCAACTGAAAATCCAGAATAGAATGTTCTTGCCACCAAAGTCCTCGTCAATATAAAACAGTTCAACACCAGAAACTGATATAATTTCATCATGGGAAATGATATCAAAGAAGAGGCATTACCTTCTGCTTTGCTGCTGTACTCTAAGGACCATAGGACCTTTCTATCTAACAGATGAAATCTTCCATTTGTTGTCCCCCCCCCCCCGTTAGAACGAGGGCTCCTACAGAGCAGGGACCATTTGATTTTTTCTATTTGCAAGCCCAGTGCTTATCACAGTATTGTGCACATAAAAGCACTTTTTAAAAAAAATCCATTCACTGTACAGATGAGGAAACAGGTCAGAGAGGTGAATTGAGTTTTTAATTTTCACATAACTCATAAGCACTGGTGCCACAATCTGAACCCACTCTCCTGGCTCCAAGTCCAGTCCTCTTTCTACATCACACTGCTTCTCATTAAATGATGACATCATTGATATATTAAATGATGAAACTGTTGTAAGCAGTGTGGAATAATAGACAAGAGAACCAGCCTCTGTGTATAGTCGCCAACACATACTGCCTGCATAATCTTGAACAAGTCACTTAGGAAACCCAGTGGTACAACAGATAGAGTGCCGGGTCTGAAGTGAAGAAGACTCAGTTCAAATCTAGCCTGAGACATTTCCTAGCTATGTGACCCTAGGCAAGTCACTTCACCTCTCTTTGTCTCAGTTTCCTCAATTATAAAATGGGGATAATAATAGCACCTCCCACACAGGATTGGTTTGAGGATCAAATGAGATAATAACTGTGCCTGTACCAGTACAGTGCCTGGTACGAAGTAGGTGATATATAAATGCTTATTTATTTCTCTTTCCTACCTTCTCAGTGATTCAGTCAACTCTCTAAGAAAATACATTGCAGGACAGTTGCTAATCTATATTAACGAAAAGCGTTTCCCAGAACAACAAAATTATGCATCCAGACCAAACAAGCAAACAAATGATACTTCCCTTTCCTCCCTAAGATAACTATGAGAAACCAGGAGACCTGTATGCCTTAAAACCGTTAGATACTGATCTTGTCTGTCTAGAGTGGTACAAGCCACTGAGCACAAGATGATAACAGCCTGAAGTTATGTAAGTAATTTCACCTGGATACTAAAGATCTCAGGGGCATACCATCTGCCCTGTCTATACCTTCTCATGTGATCTTCTAGAGTGGGAAACCTGCGGCCTCGAGGCCACATGTGGCCTTCTAGGTCCTTGGGTGCAGCCTGAGTCCACGTTTTACGGAACAAATCCTTTTATTAAGGGCATTTGTTCTGTGAAGTTTGAATTCAGTCAAAGGGCCCCTAGAGGGCCACCTGTGGCCTTGAGGCTGCAGGTTCCCCACCCCTGCTTTTGGCCTTGCCTTCTGCCCCAAAGCTGGAGGATTTTTGGACCTTTCTACTTGATCTGCACCTGTCTTTCTTTTCCATGTTGTTTCCTCCAAGTCTAGCTCCTTGAAAACAAGACACTGACTCTCTTTCCATTTTTATTCCCAACGCAGCATAATGCTTGGCACATAAGTAACTGCATCATAAATGCTTTTTATTCATTCATTCATAAACTAGAGAACAAATGAAATTCCTTTTCAAGTCCCTGAACAAATAGTTTAAGACAGAACTTGGAAATTACCTTATCTCAAAATAGAGTGTGAGTTACACCTGCATCCCCATTTCTGTGCACCTGTGGAGGCTAAAAACTGGTCTCTAAAGTGATACTCTAGATTCAATTCAACAATCATTTATTAAGCACCTACTATGTGCTTAATAATACTGTGCTAAACGTTGGGAATTCAAAAAGAAGAAAAAGATAGACCTGTCCCACAAGGTGGTTACAAGCTAATGGATCCAGATGGGGATCATGTGTCAGAAGGTATCAGAAAATCTGAGTTTGAGTTCAAGTAACTTCCCTTACCTATGTCTCAGTTTCTTCATCTGTAGAATGGAGATATTTGCCCTACAGAGTTGTCATAAGAAAAAATATTGTTGTAGCAATGAGTGAGTGTTTCTGTCAATGGAGAGGATAAATCTTTGCAAGAGGAAATTCCTGGTGTGGCACCCCACTGCTGTAGACATGGGCTTGTCAGGTAACGGTCGTTTCATGTGTGGGAATGCTTCCTCTGATCACAGGCCACATACACCCCACCCTCAGCAGCAACTAGTTCTTCCACAACATAGAAATCTTGAGTTGTCCTAGGGTGTTTCCTCCTTCCTCCAACCAGGGCCACTCAAAGGAGCTCCATGACCCAAACCTCTCTTCCTATCTTCTCCAACTTGCCCCAGATGCAAAAATTTCTAGTTATAAACCTATCACTGCTTACCACTTGTGTGACCTTAACTTCTCTTGGTCTCAGTTTTCTCATCTGTAAATAAAGATGTTTGATAAAGGATCTCTAAGGTCCTTTCCAGATCTAAATATATGGATCCTACCCAAAGAAAGCAGTGCCCTCCTCCTCCCCAACAGTAAGAGGCTGACACAATGAGGTGGCATGCTGGCTAGGGGCCTGTAAAGAACTGCAAAGATCCCAGAGAAGTTGCCAGCTGGGTCATTACCTTTCCTTGAGATTCTCTATAGGAAAACCAACTTAATATCACTCATTAGTTTTATCAAAAACAAGTTCAGTAAAATATGAGACAGTTGGTTCACAGGATAATAGAATTTAGAACTGGAAGGACTCTAAGACATTATTTAGTTCAATACCCCTACTTTATAGATAAGAGGACTGAGGCTCTGAGAGGTCAAATGATCAAGGAATAGGAAGGAGCACAGGCAAGATTCAAACCAACATCATCTGATTCCAAATCCTGGTTCTTCAGGCAATTCAAAACTCAACATATCCAAGACAGAACCCATCATCTTTTCCTCTACATCCCTCCCTTGCTTCCATACTTCCCTATTACTGCCAGGGCACCATCCTCCCCATCACCTAGGCTACACTCCATTTTTCACTCTCATTACTTCCTATAGCCAATCCACTGGAAATCTTGTTTCTACCTTCACCACATTTCACATACATAAATGCCCTTTTCTCCACTCACATAACCATGATCCTAGTTAAAAGCCCTTCCTGCCTCTTGTATGGATTACCTGCATAGTCTTCTAATTGGCCTCCATGCCTCAAAGGCTCTCCACACTCCAAGCCAACCTCTACTCCCATGGTAGCAAATCCCAAAAGAAATGGGGCCCAATAAACCATATATTAAGACCCACATATTAACATTTTTTGTTGTATTATATTTTTATGTGTTTTGTTAAATATTTCCTGATTACATTTTAACCTGATTCAGGCCACTAGGGAAAGTTGTGGGCCATATGCAGGTTACTCACCTGCCAAGATGATTCTTCTATTAGTCTGATGATGTTCCCTTCTCCCCACTGCCAGTGGGCACCAGTGGTTCCTGTTACCCCCAGGATCAAGCATAAAATCCTCTGTTTAGCATTCAAAGCTCTTGATAACCTGTCCCCTTCCCACCTTCTCAGTCTTCTTGCCTCTTACTCTTCCTTAAACACTCTAAAACTGAACCAACACTGACCTGCTTGCAGTTACTTTGAACACAACAAAAACTTTTAGTGCAGGGTTTTTGTTTTTTTTTTTTGGCTAGGCAATTGGGGTTAAGTGACTTGCTCAGGGTCACACAGCTAGTAAGCGTCAAGTGTTTGGTCTGAGGCCAGATTTGAACTCAGGTCCTCCTGACTTCAGGGCCGGTACTCTCTCCACTGTGCCACTTAGCTGCCCCTAGTGCAGGGTTCTTAACCCTGTTTGTATCAGGGACCCCTTTGGCAGTCTGGTGGAAACTATGAACTCTTTCTCACATAACTGAAGAAAATGCCAAATTTTGGCAAAAGGTTCTTGAAAAATAAAGATATAATTTTTTTTTTCCTGTTCAAGTTCGTGGACCGCCTAAAATCTATCCACAGACCACTTGTGGGTATAAGACCCAGGTTAAGAACCTCTAGTCTAGAGATATTGACCTTTCTAAGGAAACCTAAATATAAAAGAGTACATGACACAGTGGAAAGAACACTGGAAGAGGAACCAGGAGACCTGGGTTCTAGTCCTGGTTATGCCATTAACAAGTTAACTGTGTGGGCTTTGGGCAAACCCCTTGTCTTTCATATGAAAAATGAATGGGTTAGAATAGATCAATGTTTCCCAAACAAATTTGGCCAGGGAACTTTTTTTTCCCTTGAAATATAATGAGGAAACTCATGAATGCCAGTTCCAAGGGCCTATGAAATACCCCAGAGACACAATGATACCACTTCTAGCTCTATACCCTAGAGTCCTAGATGTACAAAAATATTTATTGTAGACCTTTTCGTAGTGACAAGGAGTTGAAAAATGAGGGGGTGCCAATCAACTGGGGAATAACTGAATAAATTATGCCATGGAAATATAATGGAATACTATTGTACTATAAAAAATTATTACAGAGATGGTTTCATCTCTGAAGATTTGTATGAACTACTGCAAAGTGAAATGACCAGAACCAATAGAACAATTCATAATATAATAACACTGTACAAACTAACAATTTTAAAAGACCTACAAAAACTCTAGGAGATCAGCACAATGGTCAAAAAGGATTACAGGGGACCATAACGAAAAAATACCCACTTCCTGACAAAGGTGCTTAAATAGCCAGAATATGACACACATTTTTGGACATGACCAATATGGGAATTTGTTTCATTTGGCAACACTTATTTTTAGAAGAATTTTTTCTTCAGGGAGGGGGAATAGCAAGAAGAAAAAAAAAAGATTGCTAATTAGTTAACTGAAAAAAGTTTAATTTAAAAAAGAAATGCCCCCAGGAAATACTGGGTCAAAATAGAGGGAATGAGTCCTATTTTCATGTTGGAAAATTGTACATATAAGTGTTATTGATATATATTTTATTTGATTCTCCTTCAATGCTCGACCATGGCATTGACAATGCATGGCACGGCAGGTGACCCTTGATCTCTCAAGGTTATTCAAGCAGAGAAAAACTCTGGCAAGCCTAGGCAAGCTGGAAAGGTTTCAAGTCCAAACAGTAATTGGACTCTGAGTCTGTCATAGGAGAGGAAGCCTGGTTAAGTGTGGAGAGTTTTATCATTAGTAGGGTGGCCAAGAAATGGTAAATCGTTCTCAGCTGCAGCAACTTCTGAAACCATCTACTGGATGCAGCAGTCTGCTACCTGCATCACCAAAATAATCCCAGCTGTTTTGACATATAAAAGTAGTCATTTCATATTTAACATTTCAAAAGGGGGAAATATCACATCAGAATTCTCTTACGAAACACAAATCTATCCTGTTGGAATAGAGTTTGGGAAAATCCTTCTGTGTTGTATCGGAAAATCTCTGAAGCCCCTTTCAATTTGAATATTCTATGATCCTCTGTTTCACATACAAATAAGTCAGAAAATTCAAAGTCAGTGACCTTTGCATTACAACAAAGCCCTTCATTCATATATGTCCGCTCCAAAGGAGATTACTCAGGAAGACACTGGGTGTGAGAGCTAGAGGGTTAGACACAGGTCACTTCTTCTAATCCGGGAAGATTTTTCCGGGACACCCTGCTGACTTGGAGTAGTAGGAAACAACAGGATATATAGAACTTTTCAAGCTTCTTCCTGGAACTCTGTGAAGGGAAACTGGCTTCTAATTAAACACTACACATTTTGTTACAGCTAAAAAAGGACTTTGGTGACAAATCAAATCCCACTACCCTCATTTTACAGCGTTCTTTGCCCTAGACTCTACCTCACTTGGTTCCCTCTGAAAAGAATTTAAAACTATAAACCAGCCTTAAAGATGGGGAATACTGTGTTGTTCAATTGTTGCTGATCAGAGTCTAGCTACAGCAGCGTTCTTAATCTCTCTATCAGTAGTGCTCTGTTTAACTGATGCTAAACATTGTTTCAGACTCAAAGGATTGTCTCCCAGAGCCAGCCTTGGGGAGAGCTAAACTATCGTATCACAGTCTAAAACTCCTGGGACCTCAGATACCATCTCTGTTTCATTTCTTGTGCACTAGTGAGGCTGGGGTTTATCTTATCAATTGCTACACTCAGTCAACAAAGCTTAGCCTTCTTGCTGGCAGAAGGTAACTAGGCAATGTCAGAGTTTACAGTATTTTCTAGGGGGAATCATTGCAGGAGGCCAAGACGCCTCCCTCAAAGGAAGCATCTCTGGGCAGAACACAGTTGGGGAGAATACAGTTTCAACCTTTGCTTCAGTGGGAAGCAGAGCTCAGGCTCAGAGCTCTGAGTTAATGTGTCCTGCACAAAATGTTTGAGGAATCAAATTTCAAAGCCTAAAAGGGGAAGATTCACTTACGCCATTGCAATTTATATGATAAAAACCACTGTTTAATTAATTCCCTACAGAAGAACAAGCATGCAATCAGCTTGTTTATAATCCAATAGCTAAGGTATACAATAATCAGTAGGGTGTAGAGGAAAGGATTCTGGACTGGAGACAACAGACCTGGGTCGTGGTTCTAATTCTGTTGCTACCAAGAAAGTGGTCAAGTCATTTATCTCCATGCAGCTGCTGCCTCTTCTGTAAAATGAGGCAGGGGAATGAGGGTAGAGGTTGAACTAGATCAGGGGATCTTAAGGTTTTCTATAACATGGGCCTCTTTGGCAGCCTAGCAACACTTGTGGACCCCTTTTCAGAAAAATGTTTTTAAATGCATAAAATAAAATGCATAAGACTACAAAAGTTATATTATAATACAGTTATTACAATATTTTAAAATAAATTCACAAACCCCTGGTTAAGAACCTCTGGATTAAACAATCTCTAAATTCTTTTCCAGTTTTATGATCCTACATTCTAACATTTCTATTCAAGGGGTCCAAAACCCTAACATCTTTTTTTTAATTAATTTTGAATTAGCAACAATCACTTCCATACACTTTTGAGTTTTAAATTTTTCTTCCCCTCCCCAAGACAGTGAGCAATCTGATATAGGCTATACATATATATTCCTATTAAACATATTTTCACATTAGTGATGTTGTAGGTAAGAATTAGAACCAATAGAAGGAACCACCAGAAAGAGGAAATAAAACAAGAGGAAAAAAAATTAGCAAATAGTATGCTTCGATCTGCATTCAAACTCCATAGTTCATTCTTTGGATGTGGATAGCATTTTCCATCATGAGGCCTTTGGAGATGTCTTAGATTCTTGTATTGCTGAGAAGGGTTAAGTCTATCAGTATTAGTCATTGCACAACGTGGCTGTTATTGTGTACAATGGTCTCCTGGTTCTACTCACTTCACTCAGCATCAGACCATACAAGTCTTCTCAGGTTTTTCTTAAGTCAGCCTGTTCATCATTTCTTACAGCACAATAGTATTCCATTACAGTCATATACCACAACTTGTTTAGCCATTCCCAAAACGATGGGCATCCTCTCAATTTCCAATTCGTTGTCACCACAAAAAGAGCTGCTATATACATATAGCACATATATATATATAGTACATATAGGTCCTTTTCCCATTTGTATGATCTCTCTGGGATATAGACCTAGAAATG
The DNA here is from genome assembly GCF_900497805.2 of Vombatus ursinus. Lineage (NCBI taxonomy): Eukaryota > Metazoa > Chordata > Mammalia > Diprotodontia > Vombatidae > Vombatus > Vombatus ursinus. The sequence continues at coordinate 16,449,486 of NW_020954564.1, read as the reverse complement.
CTATTGCTGGGTCAAAGGGTATGCACATTTTTATAGCCTTTTGGGCATACTTCCAAATTGCTCTCCAAAATGGTTGGATCATTTCACAACTTCACCAATAATGCATTAGTGTTCCAATTTTCCCACATCTTCTCCAACATTTATCATTTTCCTGTTTTGTCATGTTGGCCAATCTGATAAGTGTGATGCGGTACCTCAGAGTTGTTTGTTTTGATTTGCATTTCTCTAATCAATAGTGATTCAGAGCATTTTTTCATATGACTATAGATGGCTCTAATTTCTTCATCTGAGAACTGCCTGTTGATATCTTTTGACCATTTATCAACTGGGGAATGACTTGTATTCTTATAAATTTGACTTAATTCTCTATATGTTTTAGAAATGAGGCCCTTATCAGAAAGACCGGTTGTAAAAATTCTTTCCCAATTTTCTACCCTCCTTCTCATCTTGGTTCCATTGGCTTTGTTTGTGCAAAAACTTTTCAATTTAATGTAATCAAAGTTATCCATTTTGCTTTTCGTAACGTTCTCTATCTCCTGTTTGGTCATGAATTCTTCTATTCTCCATAAATCTGATAGGTAAACTATTCCTTGCTCTCCCAGTTTGCTTACAGTTATCAGCCTTTATATCTAAATCATGAACCCATTTTGACTTTATTTTGGTATATGGTGTGAGATTTTGATCTATGCCTAGTTTCTGCCATACTCTTTTCCAGTTTTCCCAGCAGTTTTTGTCAAAAAGTGAGTTCGTATCCTAGAAGCTGGAGTCTTTGGGTTTATCAAATAATAGATTACTATAGTCACTGACTACTGTGTCTTGCACACTTAACCTATTTCACTGACCCACCACTCTATTTCTTGGTCAATACCAAGCAGTCCAAAGCTCTAACATCTTATATTCCACAGTCTAATATTAGTATTTCTTCCAGTTCTAGCATCCATCATCTAGCACTGTGCCTGGCACATAATGATCACTTAATAAAAGCTTGTTGACTTGACTAGCATTCTTCAGGCCACACATTTTAACATTCTCTGATATATGTGGTTCCTCCTTGCTGGAAAGTAATGTCTGAATGTCCCTCCCAGCAACTGAGGAGTCAAATTGGACATTTTTCTCTAAATTTCTCTAAGCTCAGGAAGAGTTTCCTTGCTGACAAACTAAAAGTCAATTATACCTTTTACCTCCCAAGCAATATTGATGGAGTCATTCATTTATTAAGAAGAGCTCTGCGTTAGGCACTGGGGAAATATACAAAGTTTAGATGAGACACAGTCCTAGTCTTCAAGGAACTTACAGCATAGTACGGTTGTACCTATAAATATAGAAATAACTCGAAAACAATATTATATAATAAGCATATTAGGAAGGTACAAAAACAAAGTGCCAGTTCTCTTCTATATTGTGCTGTACAGTGTAATGGGGGGTGTAGAAGTTGGGAGGGACAGGAACCAAGGATTTTGAATTCAAAAGACCTGGATTTGAGTTCCAGCTGTAAAATTTACTATACGACCTTAGTGGATTCATAATTTCCAGGTGAATTTCCAGGTAAAGGATTTTGAGCTGAGAAGTAACATGACAATATCTCTGTATGGAGAAGATAAGTCTGGTACTATATGGAAAATGGATCAGGGGAAGGAAGAGGAGAGGCAGAAAGATCTCTCAAAAAGCCACTGCAATAGTCTAATCAATACCCAGGCAATGAGGACCTATAGTAGAATGGGGGACAAGTAGATGAAATGTAAGAGATATTATTGGCATAAATAGCAGCCCGTATTTATATAGCACTTTGCAAAGCTCCTTTCTAACAACTCAATGACGTAGGTTATATGTAAACAGAACTAGGATTTGAATCCAGATTCTCTGACCCCATCATTGTTTTTTCCACCACTACACAGGGATACTTAAGGGGGTGCCACGAGTAAAGGCACAGCAAAGAGACAGAACAAGATGGAAAGACTAGGAGAAAAACATTTATTTAATGCTTTCTCCATGTAAAAAGGCTAGGTCCTGGAGATTCAAAGTAAAAATTAAATAATCTCTGACCTCAAAGAACTTATAGCTAACAGGAGGGTATAACATATACCTATATAAGTAAATATAAAGTAGTTTCAGAAGGGAGAGCTAACAACAGAAAGGAGTAATCTAATTTAGCAGAAAAGTACAGAAAAGTAGGTTGGAGCCAGATTAAAAAGGTCTAGAATGCCAACATCATAAGTTTATATTTTATTCAGTAGGCAATGGGGAAATCACTGAAGGTTTCTGAGCAGAGGAAGTGACATGATGAGTTCAGTGTCATGGTCAGAGTAGCACGTGAAGAAGATTGCTGACTGAGAAGGCAATGGATGATTTTGAGATGGAAAGATTGGAAGCAGGAAGACCAATCAGTAGACTATTACAAGAATCCAGGGGAGAATTAATATGGGACTGAACTTGGGTGGTAGCAGTGGAAGGAATAAGGAGACAGACATGAGAGATGTGGTAGAAACAGAATTCACAGGACGTGGCAACTGATTGGCTGTAGGAAAGAGAAGAATAAAAGATGATTATAGGATCAAAGGCCTCATTAACTGGGGGGGGGATGGTGCCAGGTTCTGTGAAGATGTTGGTGGGGATGGACAAAGGAGATGGGAATAGATGAATGCTGTTTAGGACATGTGGAGAATGAGATACTGGTGAGGCATTTAGGTGGCAATAACCAAGAGTGAACTGGACATACAGGATACAAGACTGGAGCTCAGGGGCAGAGATATAGACTTGAGTCATTGTCATAGATGTGGTAGTAGAAGCTACAGGAGCAAATGAAGTAACCAAATGATAAAGTATAGAGAGAAGAAATCCTGCAAAACAAAACTTTGCCTCAAAGGTTCAGTGCAACACCTAGAGAAGACTTTTTATAACAACTACTTGGATGAATCAATGAACAACTCTGACCTGGTCCACAGGACCTTCATCATGAACATCACCACAATACAGTAGAAGTCATGGGCATCCTTAAAGGATTTGATGATAATACCACAACCAGGGCTAAGAGGCCAATAGATGGGGTCCTGTACAATGGGCCTCCAGTTCCTCTTATTGAAAGCTGATCCATTCTTCAAAGCCCATTTCAAATCCTTCCTCTTCTATCAAGTCTTCCCCAATTACCCCCCCCACATACACACACCTACACCCACACCCACACACACCCACACACACCCACACACACAGGAAGGTATACTTAAAAAATCATAGCATTTAGAACTGGAAGGACCTTAGAAATCAAGTAGTCCAACCCTCTCATTTTACAGTGTCAAAAATGATTTCTCTTAGTAATGTGTGTCCAGGAGACTCAGCTTCCCCCGTCAGCCTTCTGACCAAAGTTCTTCAGAAGGAAATCTCTGATAATGAGATTGCATCAAATCTTCTTATTTTGGTCAAACTCCAACCCAGGCCTAAATTGATTTTATTCTACTCAGGTTTGGGTGGAGACAGACTTCCAAGACTGGGGGTGGTATTTCCTTTGATGGCTGGTGATATTGGACCCTGTGGACTGTGATCTAAAGCACATTCTCAAGACCTCATTTTAATATGGCCTACCTCCTAGTATGTGGACCAATCACAGTTGATTGACACCCCTTGAGAACACCTAATCTTCGAAGGGCACATAATGCTGTACCAAGCCAGTTTTGGACTGAACTCCCATGCAAAGCATGTCAAGCCACTTTGAGAAATTAAACCGTGGACACATGTACACCAATTTCATTTGTCTCTTAGATCAGATTCTGTTTCATATTGGGGTTTGTGGAATTCAGGGTTCACAACAGATAAGGAAACTTAGAACCAGACGGGTTAAGTGACTTGCCTATGGTCACAGAGGTACTAAAAAACAGAGCCAGGATTCAAAACCAGGTCCCAAGACTTTAAATCCAATTCTCTTACCATTAACTACACCAGACTAGTCTGGGAGTAGGGAGCTGTGGCCCAGTGCTAGTTCTTCTATACTACCAGGTTGTGAGGGTCACTTTATCTCCTCTTTCCTCTTCTGTATAAGGGGGTTGAACTAGATAGCATATAAGTTCTCTTCCAGCTTTGAGAAACTCTGTTCTAACATTCTGTTCAAAGCTCCCTTTCAGCTCGAACATCCCTATATTTCACTTTCTAATATCTTTTTGAGTTCCAGTATTCTATATTCTCATATACTGATTACAGCACTCATATTGCATTTAACAAATACTTACTGCCTAGCAAAGTGCCTTCAGCACCTGGCCCAGGCTCCACGCAATAGGCACTTAATTACTGAATGGAGTGGTTGTGTATATAATTGGAGTGCCTGTCCTCAACTCTAAGATCTGCCATTGCCTTTCTGCATGGTCTTATTCATAGTATCCAGATCAAAGTCCTCAATTTATAGTTGAGAAAAAATGAAGTCCAGAGATGCCAAGTGGCTGGCCCATGGTCAGAGGTAATAAGTGGCAGAACACGGATTCAAACTCTGGGATTGTCACTGTGAGTACTTATTTTCCACCATCAGTACAGATCACCATCCTCTACACCTTAGTTTTTTATATTTATGAGTTATGTAAAAAAAAATCACCATCCAGTAGCTATCCTTCTACTGATGACCTTCTCCACACTTAGCTCATTAGGTTCTCACTGCCAACAAACATGTAGCAAGTGACTCGAGGCTCAAGCTTTCCAGTTTACTAAGACCTAAAAGAACTTGTACTCTGCTCACAAAGCATTCATGACCCCAAGATCACTTCTATGCTACCATGTGTCATAAAAGGCCGGTAAGTGCAGTTTAACAATAGCTAGCTAGCATTTATATGGTACTTTAACTAATTTGATCCTCACAAAATCCCTGTAATTTAGATGCTATCATTATCCCCAATTTACAGATGAAGAAACTGAGTCACTTTCAGTTAAATGACTTGCCCAGGATCACACAGCTATTAAATATATAAGACAGAATTTCAACTTAGGTCTTCCTGATTCCAAGTCCTGAACTCTACACACTAAGCCAATTAGCTGCCTCTTTATTTGGATATAATTTTTTGTAAAACAGGGATACCACTATCTGCACTCCCTATGTCATCTTCGAGGAAAACACTATGTACACCTCAAAGCATCATAGTGATGTGACATGACATTGTAATATGAGTTAAAATTGACTCAGGAACTCTAATATTGCTGCTCTGGCCTTTCAAACCTGTCTGTCGATGAAAAGTTCTGAACTTTGGTCACGAATTTTCCCCAAGAGAAGATGAATTTAAGAAGCCTTGAAAGAGCATTTGTAATGACCCCAGCAAACAAGACAGCAGGCACAGATTAACATGGCCTCCTTAGAGAGGCCCATGAAATCTAAAACAAAAATCACAGAAGGCCACAAACATTTTGGGCAGCTCTTCCCACAAAAGTGCAACCCATATGAAGGTCACCAATCCCTTGCCTCAGTCCATAACACTTCTAATGCCATGGAGCTACACACCCATTTAGAATGTTGTTCCTACAGAACTGCCACCTCTGTTCCCAAGACCCTTGAGCCTAATGTTGATTTTGGCAGAATTGAGTAACAATATTGGGCAAACCATAATCCATTATAGACACAAAAATGTCGGAACTAAAAAGGATCTTAGAATACAGAGCCAAGGGTGAGGAACCTTCAGCCTCAATGCCACATGTGGCCCTCTAGGTCCTCAAGGGCTGCCCTTTGACTGAATCCAAACCTGAATAGAACACAGAATGTTAGCGTGACAAGAAAAGAAAGCAGGAGCTCGGGAAAGCTTTAGCAATCATCCAACACAACCTGATCATGACTAGTGCCAAAATGATGATGCATTTAATGGCAGGGTGTAGTAGTAGCTTGAAGAGAGGCATTACCAAGCTTGGAGCTCATTATTTCAATTATTAAAATATTTATTTGTTCACAAAACAACTTAATTTCTTTTCCAAGCCTGGGGCCTGGCCTTTTTAAAATGTAAAGTCCTCAAGGGCAAGGAAAATGTTTTTTGCATATTCTGCTCTGTGGCAGGTCACTCTGCTTCAGCTTTTAACATCAACAACAACACTGTAAGGATGGTGATAATCTTCTTACTCCCTTAAGCAAACCTCTACTTTCAATTCAGGAGAATTCTAAAGAAAAAGACTTCTAAGGGCAAAGGGGGGTATTTGTCTAGTACTGAAGCATGGCATTATGGCATTAGAGAGAACTCCAGCAGACCTGGAGGTGGAGGTACCTACTCTGCTACTAACATGCTGTATGACTTTGGCAAGCCACTTCCCTTTTCTCTGGGTCTCTAGAACCTCCTAGATCAAACAAAAATGCTGAGTTAAATGATAGGTAAGAAGCCTCCCAATTCTGATGGTCTGTAATTCTAAGATTATCCTCCCTTATCTATATTTCCCTGATAATCATGTCCCTTTTTCTCTGATGTGGTTACTGAGCAAGAAACTGAGTTGTTTACTGAGCAAGTTGGTAATTTATTACGAAACCGATTTCAAAGACTTGTTCTTTCTGACCTGAAGGGAAAAACAGATGTCCTTCGAACTTTAAAAGTCCCACTGAAGAGAAGAATGGAACCTGTGGGGCTGAGTCTGAGAGGTGTGGGTGAAATAGACTGGACCAGTCATTACTGGAATGAAAGAGGAGTTAGAAGTCTATCTGGCAGGTTTTTAAAATAAAGTCTGGTAGAGGAAACAGATTGTCATTTTGCACTGAAACAGAACATAATGTGTGAGTGTGGAGTTCAGACATTCTGCAGCCCAGAAAGACGTCTGTGGGGCAAAGAATTCAACCTGGGAGAAGTCTTAGTTAGATGAGCAAAGCATAGTGGTACAGTGGAAATAATGTTAAATCTAAAATCAGAGGACCTAGGTTCAATCAACCAACAATCATTTATTAAACAGCTACCATGTGCCTTGTATTGTGCTAGGCATGGGGTGGGGGGTGGGAAAGAGATACAGAGACCAAAAAAAAAATCCCTTTCCACAAGGAACTTGAGGATCAGTCAAGGGGAAACAATATTTACATATACAGGCATATTCAAAATAAATACAAGATAATTTGGAGAGGGGTAGTTGGAAAAGGCTTCGAATAGAACATGGGCTTCTAAATGGTAGCAGTAAGGAGGTACAGTATTCTAGGCAAGCTCAGCTGAGGCCAAGTCATTAAAGGCTTTAAAAGCCCAAACAAAGAACTTTGATTTTATCCTAGAGGCAATAGGAGGCCCTAGAAATTACTTAACAGGAGAGTGTGATAGCCAGATCTCCACTCAAGGAAAATCACTTTGGCGATTATGTGGAGGACAGATCAAAGTGGGAAGAGACTTGAAAAGGGGAGACCAATCAGGAGGCCCCTGGAATAGTGCAGGTGTCAAGTGAGATAGTGGCTTTGAGTAGGAGAAGGAGTCAGATGACAGAGATGCTGTAGAGTTCTATAGAAACAAGATCTGGCTACTAAGAAGCCAGTCTTCGGGAAATACTGCGGCCAAAAAACTGGTGGGCTTCTTAACATCTAGCCAGACAAGGCCCTAGGATAACTTACACACATACTCTTGTCACCAGCTTTCCATCTTGGCAGTACCTGACAAAGTGTGTCCTCCAAGGGCACAGAGCCTTTGAGAGCCCAGGATTGTTTCTGTGTTACAGTGAAGCATCAGGGGAGAAAGTCAAAGGGACTATAAACAAATTTCCCAGATTAATCTCTGGAGAGTTCAGATAAGGTAAGAGATAAAGGGTGGGGCTCCAGCAACCACAAACATGTTACCGCAGTGGCCTTTAGAGACAGTTCAAATAGGAGAGAACAAAAGAACATGTTTGGGAACTTATCAGGTGGTGTTAATTCCTTGCTGTAAATTGGAACTAGGTTCCTCACAAAAGTCTGAAAAGTGGAGTTCATCTGTAAAGTGCTGGGCTCAATGCCCACTGGCTTCTCATATCTCAGCATCTAGGCAGAAGTGTGTCGAGTGAGCCAAACAGATGCCCAGTGAATGCCACCAACGAAGGATGCCATGTCACTGACACCTGGCAGTGGCTCTGTTTCTCAGACAGCTGAGAAAAGGATCAGATGCTTAACCTGCTGTATATGGACCAGAGGAGATGAGCAATTCCTGTTGCAAATACTGCTTCCTGGAAGCTAAGGGATACCAGTGGAGCCTGCAAATCTTGGCCTTAGTAACTCCTGAGATAATACAGCCTAAAGGAGGAACAGGTCCCATAGGAAATGCTGTTTCACAACTACCTCTAACTCTCAGAGAAGCAGCAAACACAGTCAAGGCAAACAAACAGAAAGTTAGCCTAGTCTAACAGCTAAAGTTTACTCAACTCAAAGAGAATCCCAGGATCTCAGAACTGGAAAGGGACTCAGAGATCATCTAGTCCAACCTGTACCAGACCAAAAATTCCCTCTGCAGCAAGAGTTCTTAGGCTGGGGTCTGTAAATCTGTTTTTTTTTGTTTTATATTTTTATAACTCAATTTCAATATAATTGGTTTCTATTGTAATCCCAATTATTTTATTTTATGAACTTTATTTTATGAAAGCATTATTTAGAGAAGGGGGTCCATTGGCCCCACTAGATTGCCAAAGGGATTCAGCACACAAAAAAGGTTATTATAAACCAATAATTAAAGCTTATTGTTTGCGATGCATTTTAAGAATATCTCATTTTAGCCTCACAACACTGGGAGGTAGGTGTTGTTATTATCCCCCTTTTACAGTTGTGAAAACTGAAGCTGAGAGCAATTAAATGACTTGCCCAACACCATACAGCTAGTAAGTTTCTGAGGCTACTCTACAGTGTCTCCAAGAAATGCTCATCCAGCACCTGGCCACATCCCATAACAGATTTTCCACTTTGGAACAGCTCTAACTGTGAGAAAATGTTTTCTTACATTAAGCCCAAATCTGTCCCCTCCATAATTTCTATCCATTACTTCTAGCTTTGTCCTTTACACCACTGGTGTCAAACTCAAATAGAAACATATGCATAATAAGCATATTGACTTTAAAAAAACACAAATTAACATCATCTATGTTGTGTTATATTTTTAATTATGCTGTTAAACAACGTCTCTCAATTACATTTTAATCTAGCTCAGGTTAAGAAAATCAAGTCCAAACTTCCTTCCACTAGGACAGCCCTTCCTATACTTGGACTCAGGAGATGGAGGTTCAAATCCAGACTCGGTCACTTACTAGCTACAGGACCATCAGCTTCACCTCTTTCCTTCACTGCATCTGTTTCCCCCTCCATAAAATGGGAAGGGTGAATTAGATGATCTTAAAGGTCTCTTCTGATTTTAAATCCCATGATCCTACTTAAAGAAAAGGACCGCCTCTTTAAGTTTTCTTTCCTCCAGGTTAAACACATATCCACTTCCTTCAACTGATCCCAGTTAAGCAGACATCTAAGATTCTGGATCTAAATCTTCTGCAAATACTTCTCACCACAGAGGCTGTCAACAACCAAAAAGCAAAGGAGAGTTTGCTCACTGAACTGCAGCCACAATAATAGCCGTTTAAATAAAATACAACCCACTCTGACCACCTGCATTCCACGTAGTCACTCATTCACTATCTTTATCATCATAATCGCACCTGCAAAATTTCCCATGCTTAGTTCCAGCTCCATGGTTAGCTTCCCCCCCATCCCCCCTTAAGAAGGAAGCCATAGTTTAGTTCCTGAAGTATCAATTTCAGGTGGCTAAAACTGTCTGCAAAGTTTCTGCAGAAACTTACACAGCCTCATGAATCCCATTTCCTCAGCTGGCTTTCAAAGCACCCTGTATTTTACACAATGTGAATAGCAGTTCTGTAAGAAAAATTCCAGTGCTAATGGTATTTTCCCCCTCTTAAATATTAAGTATGAAATTAAATATAAAAAACTTATTACCTAAAATATTCTTCAAATTAATGCCCTCTCTTTTGCTCCAATTTTTCTGATCCCCAATATTTAGGTCCTCAACCCCAGAGAGTATTTATGAGTTCCATTCATATACTTCAAGTCTAAGAGTGTCCTTTGAGTAAAAAAGCATAGACAAAGCCATAGTAAACTATCGGTGATAAGTTACAGAAGCTACTAGTGAGGACAACATCTTATCTAATCAGTAATCTTTGTGACATCTCTTATAAATTGGCAACCAGCCTACATAGAAAGAGCATAAGTGATGGATGGCAGGGCACCTCCAAAGCAGGCTATTCTACTTTGAGTCAGCTCTAGTTATTAGGAAGTCTTTTGTTATGACCAGCCAACTCTACAGCTTCCACCCATTGCTCTTTCTTCTGTTCTTTGGAGCCAAGGAGAAAGGAAATCTCTTTTACATCACAACCCTTTAAGTACTAAAAGGAACCCCTAAGTGTGCTGTTCTCTAAACTAAATTGACCTTTCTGTGACAGTGTTAGGTCCTCTCAGCACTCTGTTTTCTGTCCTCCAGACAACTTCTAGTTTATAAATATCCTTCTGAAAGTGTTGTACCCCAAATTCACACCTAAACCTCCTCCTCCAAATTTCCCTTTCTGTTGAAAAAAAAATTCACCATTCTTCCAGTCATCTAGATTCAAAATCTTGAAGTCGTCCTTGACCCTTCCTTCAATCCCTCTAATCAACCATTAAGATCCAATCTCACATCTGTCCCCTTCTGTCCATTCACACAGCTACCATCCTAATTCAAGCCACTGATCCTCTCTTGCCCAGACTACTTGCATTAAGATTATTTGGTCTTCCCTCTCTAGTCCATGCTTCACACTGCTACCAAAATCATCTGGCTTATTTCCCCAACTCTAGAGACATTATATACAGAAGACATTGAGAATATCAAGATGAATTCAATTTAATTGTTAAATGCAACAAGTATTTATTAAATGCCTATTACATGTCAGGCACTGTACCAGGCAGGGTGATGCAAAGACAAAAATGATAGTCTCTACAATCAAGGAATTTACATTTATATACCTAGATAAGTAAATATAACATATACACAAAGTAAATACAAAGTGATTTCTGTAATATAAATCCAGAAAGACCTGGTTCTACACTTAAAGGCAATGGAAATTCCAAGAGGTAAAGGCAAGAAGGGAGAACACCCCAGGTCTGAGGGAACAATTTATCTTTGAAAGCTCATAGACCAGAGATGGATTGATGGCATGTCCGACATGGGGGAATTTGGCTGGAATGCAGAGTGGAAGGGGAAGTTAAATACAAGAGAGGCTAAAAACACAATATAGCAAGTGAGAATCAAATGATCACATACAAAGTCAGAGGCAGGAGAGGTAAATGTCGCCTCTGAATCAAGTAAGGCACCAGAGAGGAGGTGGCGCCTAAGCTGGGTCTCTAAAGTGGAGGATTTCGAAAAGTGGAGCTGCGGACGGCATCAGCTCCAGATGTGAGGGACACATGCAATTTTTATACAAAAGCACAGAGATAAGAGGGGGGAGAAAAAGATCAGAAAATTGTACAGATTGGCTGGAATACTGTTGTCCTTCAGGTGATTCTTGACTTGCTCGTGAACTGGATTTAAGTAAGGCAGAGTTGCACAAAGTCATCAGCCTCACTCTCTTTCAGAGTCATCAAAATCTAGGGGTAAGACAAAAGTCAGGGAGACTGATGATGGCACAGAATAGAGTGGATGACCTTGGTCTCTTTGATACTTGACCAAGCTCTACTTGCTCCACAGCACCTGCTTCAGCTGCCTTAATGGCATTGGAACAAACTGGTATACCCCTAATTTATTATTATATTATATAATTTATAGTAACATAAATATATTAATAAACCCCTCATCTGCCCATTCCACCAGGGGAAGTCCTCACATGCTTGGGGTAGACATCTCCCTAACTCACCCATGGGTATGAGGCCCATCAGTTACTCTCAATCTGGTTTAGCCTGTCTGTCAAGACGGTTTTACTGGGGTATGGCCACTGCACATGCTGCAGCTTCTTGGAGCCTGAGGTGAGAGTTGGGTGAAAAGATGGACGCCAAATATGAATGAGCAGTCTTGAAAAGGGGCCAACAAGCCCGTACGCCGGAGGTGCTAGTCCTCCCTGAATCCCTCTGCATGCAGCCAAATTATGTAAGATAAGGCTGGAAAGGAATTTGAAGCCAAAGGGGAGGAGCACCTCGAATGCCAGGGAGAGAAGTGTATAGTTTATCCCCTAGTCATGGAAAAGTGAAAGATTTTTGAAAGTGACAAGATCAGACTTCTGAATTAAGATTGCTTTAATAGTGGCATAAAGAGACGGGTTGAAAAGCAGAAAATTGGAGACAAGGGGATAAGCAGCAACAGTGTTGTCTCAGTACACATCATTCCCTATCCCTGGAATGTTCTCCTTCTACTGGTTGAAATCCTACTCATCCTTCAATGCCCTATACAAATACCACCTCCTCCACAAAGCCTTCCCAACTCTCTCCCTCCTCCCTGCTCCTCTTGAAAATTCTTTCCTTTCACAAATCTTGAATAGTTTAGGATCATGGGTTTTAGAGACGGAAAGGATGTTAGAAACTATCTAGTCTAACTCACTCAATTTTCAGTTGAGGAATATTAAGACCAGAGACATAAAGCTACTCGTTCATCATCCCACAGGTGATAACCAGCAGAGCTGGAATTTCAACTCAGATCTTCTGACTTCAAATGCAGTAATCTTTCCACTCAATACCACTGGAGGTATCACCTTTCAAAGTCAAGTCCTCAGACTAGAACTGGGGATAAAATGGAAAAAACACCCCAAGTCCCTGTTGTCAAGGAGTTTAAAATCTCAGATGTTAATCATCCCATTCTATATTTGTTCATGTATAAGAGAGAGCAAGATCCTTGAGGTCAGGGATTCTCTGACTTTTGCATTTGTATCCCCATTGCCAAGCATGACGTCTAGTGCATAGCGGGTGTCCATTAAATGATGGTTGATGTAAACCCTCCACTGGACTGGATTTTCCCTGGATCATTTTCTGTCTTTCAATTCCTTTTAGCACTGAACACTATGTGCTTCTGCACACAGTAATAATAATAGCTCACATTTTTATATCTTAGGGTTTGCAAAACACTGTAGAAATATTGTCTCATTTTATTCTCACAAGAATAAGTGCTGTTATTAACCTCAATTTACAGATGAGGAAACTGAGGCAGATAGGGGTTCCATGACTTGTCCAGGCTAAAACGATTAGTATGTGAGGCTACATTTGAATTTAGGTCTTGACTCTAGGTCCAGTGCTCTATCCACTGCACCACCCAGTGACCCAGTATTTAATAAATTACTACTGTTGGAAAGAAAGAATAAAAGCTAGATGATAGATGCAAAATGAGCATTGTTAGAGAGGATATCTTGGAGTTCATGAGAGCTAAAGAGGATATCCCTGCACAGAAGAAAAGTGAAATAAAAAGTGAAGTAATTTGGGGCTTGGCAAAACACCAAGAAATACACTCCATGATTTCCGGTTACCCTCAGAGAAGATGTCACTAGAATACTTTAACTAACGTTCCAAGCACATTGAGTTTTTCAGTTACTGTAGATTTCTACAGAGCTTATCTCTTAACATTTCTAACGGGTTTCTGGTGCTGCTGATAAGATTTTCTAGCACAGTTAAAATGAGATGAGATCCAGCCAGCTGTCTAGAAACATATAGCAAGATTATCTTTAGAAGAAACCACCAGAGACAAAGGCCCCGGAGAGGGAGCTGTCCTGCAGTCTTGCCTATATGGCAGAAATCATCTGAACGGAACCTCGAATTATGGGGAGATGGCCATTATATATGCTCTTAGCCTTTTACTCTATTCTAAATGAAATGCAAAATTCAAGGGTGGAGGAGGGAAGCGGTTTTGTACTTTAATGAGAAAAAAAAGGTTATTGTTCTAAGAAGGCACGTGTGTCTGTCATCCAGGGGCAGACTAAATGACCGCTGTACAGATGTTCCTCTCAAAAACACCAACCCCAAGGCATGCCCAGTCTCTCCTTGGACCCTGGCTCCCCCGTGCACGGCCTGGAGTCCGCCCCGTCTTCTCAGATCCCTGACACCAAGCTCAGCTGCAGTCCTTTCGGCCCCAGCTCCAGCCCCCACCCCCTGATATGCATCCCAGCACGGTTCTGTGGGGCACCTTGGCATTAACCACGTCCCCTCCACCCCCACCCCACCCCCGCCCCAACAGGCATGAGGAGGCCTGGCCTGGAAGGGGGGGGCACGCGGCTCCCCGCCGGGGTCAGGCGGGCCCTAGCCCGGGGCGGGGGGTGCCATCCCCCGGCCCCGGGAGCCGGGCAGTGCGGGCTACGAAGCGCCTCCCCCGGGCCAGGCCTCGCCAGGAGCCCTGTCCGCAGGCCCCCGCCGCCGCCGCCGCCGCTCCTGCGGCCAGGCCCTCCCCGCCTCCCTGCCTGCCGGCTGGGCCTCGGAACCCGCGCGCCCCGGGCCCGCACTTAACTGTTCCCCGCTGAGGCGGCGGCGGCGGCGGCGAGTCTCGGCTCCGTCTCACGCAGAAGCAGCTTCTCATCGCCCGGGCGGGGCCGGGCCGGGCCGGGGCGGCGGAGCCTGCTCACCGCGGGGCTCAGCGGCGGCGGCGGCCGCAGGAGGAGGAGCAGCGGCGCGGGGGCCGGGCCCCGGCGGAGGCGGCGGCGGAGGCTCGGCGGGCTCCCGGCCGCCCCGGCTCTGACACATGCTCCGGGGGAGGCGCCGGCGCCGGGGCTCGAGCGCGCGGGAGGAGGGACCGAGGCGGGGAGCGGGAGCCCCCTGCCTCCGGAGCCCGCCCCGCCGCCCCCGCGCTGCCGCCGCCGGGCGGCAGCGACGGCCGAGGCCAGGCCGGCGGCGGCCTCCGTCCGCCCGCGATCCCGCCCAGCCCCGGGAGGGACCGGAGCGGGGGCGGTGACACGGGGGAGGCCGGGGCTGGGGTCAGGGAGGCGGCGAGGCCTGAGGCCGGTCCGGGCTGCGCGAGGCTCCCGTGCTTCCCCTGGGGTGCAAGAAATCGAGACTGGGGCCAACCGGGGAGCCGGCCCGGCCTCGGCCCCGGGCAGGACAGACGGGCTGCGTGGAGGAGGGAGCGCAGCCCGGAGGCCTCGGGGGGCCCCCAGCTCCTCCACCCCCCGCTGCCCGCCGAGGGCACGTGGCCCCAGGGCCACATTCCACTTGCACTTGAGCCTGTGCCTTAAGCATCAATACCCACCTTCAGGCCTTCCTCGGTGCAGAGAGAGAGCGGGCCGGGCCGAGGATCCGAGGGGGACTCCCGCTGTGGGCAATCCAGGAGTTAACCGGGCTACGAGGAGAGCCAACTGCAGGAGAGGAAGTGGGGTCACATTGTCATCCACTCCAGACTCTTTGGAAACATTGGGACCGTTCCCAAGAAAAGGGGGTACCAGGCAGAATTGGCACAGCCGCAGGGAATGCGGTGCGTGCGTGTGTGTGTGTGTATGTGTGTGAATTCACACAATTGTGTGTATTCAAGAATGCACTTAAAGCAAACCCATGGTGAGGAGCTGGGAGATCAATCCCACAAACTTTCGTTTGTTCACTTAGACAAGTAAGAGTGAAGTGGCCCATGAAAGGCCAGTGGGGAGGCCAGGAGGGAGGGCTGGGCTCACTGTGCCCCACCAACCTCTCCCACACCGCCTTGTGGGGCCCAAACTCACCGATCCCTTCATTTTCTAAATGTACTTTCTTTGCCCTCACAGCTGAATGTTAATGACTCTCTTGATTGATTATGTACATTCTTATTCTTGAAAATATTCTCTCCTTTAGGAAGTATGGTGTAATGGAAAAGATGCTGGATTCGAGTCAAGATCAGGGTGTAAAGAAATGTGATGCAAAAACAAACAAGAGAGACTTTCCTGATCTTACTAGTTATCTCTCCCTTCCTTCAAATAGCTTTTATTTCTGGGTGAGAGAGGGAGAGATGCCCCAGTAGGAAAAGGGATTTTTTTCATTTTGTCTTTTTATCTCCAGAAACTAGAAATTGCCTTACATATAGTAGGTCGTTAAATGATTATTGAATTAAACTGTCAAATAATTGGGTTCAAGCTCTAACTCTGCTACTTAGTATATGTGGACAAGATACTTTACATCCCTGAGATTTAATTCCACATCTGTTAAAAAAAGGGGGGGGGGTTGGATTAGATAATTCCTGAAGTCCTTTCCAGTGTGTATTTTAACATTATTTTGTTGTAAGGTACTTTCAAGCTGTAACATAGGATGAGATTGGATTAAATCTATCTTCAGTGAGCCACCAGTAAGAATGTCATTAGGTATGGCCCTTCCCAAATCAGAATTTTTGAGGTGATTTTATTCTGTGAAGCCAGGTTATACTGACAGTGCTGTGGCTATAGAAGCCATTGGATTAATAAATGTGCCCAATATGCCTGTGAACATAAAGAAACATGTTCAATGTATCTGCAAAAGGAAATGTAGTTTCCTTTCTAAAGCAGTCTCTTTCGGTAAAAGCTCAAAATACCTGTTTTTAGAAACAACAAAAAAGTACCATAGAAAACAAGAAGCCGTAAGCACCACAGTTCATCCCTTCATTATACTATGGCCAAGACATTATTGTTCACCATTAATTGTGAGCAGTTAAAAGGAACCTTCCTTCTCTCTCCCCCATAGGAGCAGTAACTTAAACTTCTTAAGGCTATGAATCACCAACATTATTTCTCCAGTCTGTTAAGGTTTTGAAAAGTGCTTTGCTCACAACAGCCCTGTGAGGTAGATGATGAAAGTCTGATTATGCCACTGAATTTTTTTTTTCAGAGTTGGGAGGGACTTCCATGGCCAACTAACCCAATCCCTATCTGAAGAATAATAGTGTCAGCAACATCCCTGAGAAGCCTTTTCTTAAAGACCTTAAAGAAAGGCCTAACCCACTGCTTCTCCCAGGGAGCTCATTTCATTTTTGGATAGCTCTAATTTTTAGGAAGTTTTTTCCTTAAATCAAGCCTAAATTTACCGATTTGCAAATTTCACCCAACTGTTCCTACTTCTGTCCTCTAGAATCAAGAAGAATAAATTAAGTTGATCACAGTGAAGTCTTTTCTGTAAGTTCAACATCCTCCATTCCTTCAACCAATCTTCACAAAGCTATGAAATGGCAGAGTTAGAATTTGAATCTAGGATTAAAAAAAACAAAACAAAACAAAAAACCTCAATCCAGTGCTCTTTCCAGTATAGCAGGCTGCAACTAAAAGACCTTGAGAACCATTGCTGTTGGCAAAGGGTAAACACTTAAGGTTTTTGAAAACAACATACTCATGCCTGTGCTTTAGGAAGATAGCTCTGGCAGCCTGAGCCTGGTGGATTGGAGAGAGGAGCCTGGACGGAGACCAGTTGGGATGCTAGTGCAGTAATTTAGATTATTTGTTTTCTTTTCCATTGCCTAGTGCAGCCTCTAATCATACTTTGTACTTAAATCGGGACAAGAGCATGGTGTAATGAGAAAAGCACTCATTGGTTACAAAGTCAAGAGACCTGAATTCAAACCCTGGCTCTGATAGGCGACCACTTCCCCTTTTGGGGTCTTAATTCTTCAATGCAAATTTAGCTATGTGACCACAGCAAGTCACTTAATCACCCTGAGGTTCTGTAAAATGAGAATAACCTTGCTGCTTAAAGCAAGTACCTACCATCAAGGATTGCTGAGAGGCTTTAAAGACAGATGGCACAACCAACAAGCATGTATTACATTCCCACTACAAACCAGGCACTGTGCTAGGCACTGGAGATACAGAGACAAAAATGAAAGTTCCTAGTCTCAAGCACCAACCTAACCAAACTCAGAAATGTTATCACCAGAAGGGTGGCCACCAAGTAATACTGTCCCCTCTTCTGGTCACAATAAATTCCAGCCTTCCTTTCTCCACAGTTGCCAATGCCCTCCCTACCTCCTTGGAAATTACACTGTATTTACTTTTTGCATATTTTGGTCTCATTTATCTGTTTATTTGTCCCTTATCTTCTTCCCTCCTTTCCTGGCCATGAGAAAGCTCCTTTAGAGCAGGAACTGTTTCAGGTTTTTAAATATTTTTATCCCCAGTGCTTACCACAGTTTCTAGCACATGGCAAGGCACTCAAATGTTGAATGAATACCAGCACTTCAGCATGAAGGCATTGTGATCTGGCTAGATGGCCCTACACTGTTAAAAAAATCTTGTATTAAAATGATGGCAAACAGATAATATCTGACTGGTTTTTAAATCTTATTTTCAGATCAGTTTTACTCCTAATATAACAATTTTACAAATAATGTATCTTTGGGAGCAATATTGCATGTGAGAGCTCACCTTCTGAGCCACTTCACAACAGTTTTCATTTTCCCCTTGGCTTACATAAGCCAATATTTGAGGGAATTGTTTCAGTTCATATTTTCCCTTTTAGGATCTGAGAATTTTGTTTTTCAAGTCACTGTGGGGTTTTTTTTTTTTGGTTTTTTTTGTTTGTTTATTTTTTTAATGTGCCTTTGTAATTTTGCCAAGGCCACGGAACTGTTTTTAATAT
>NW_020954564.1:16386292-16430656 GCF_900497805.2 Vombatus ursinus | reverse complement strand
GCACATTTAAAAACAAACAAAACCAATTTGTGTTTCTTGTGTTTGGGGAATTTGGGAATGAAACCATGGATATTTATTTTGTCATCAGATTCTTTGTTGGGAACACCTTTACATTCCTATAACTTCAAATTTACAAATTTGACTCAATCAGTTATAAAAAGCATAAAAACAGCTTGATATAAAAATGTTTGGTTTTTTTTAAACTAGGAATGTAAATAGACCCTATGTTATGAGGGAAGGATTCCTGGGTTTAGAATCAGAAGACCTGGGTTCATTCCTGGCTCCGATATTTACTGCCTGTGTTATTTATTAAATAGTCCCTACTATATGCCAGGCTAATATGCTAAGCACATTACAATAATATCTCAGTTCTCACAACCTTCTGAAGTAGATATTATTCTTTATTATTCCTATTTGATTTGAGGAAACTGAGGCAAACATGTTAAGTGACTCATCCAGGATCACACATCTAGTGAGTATCTGAGGCCAGTTTTGAATTCTGGTCTTTCTGATGCCAGACCCAGTGCTGTATCCACTGAGCCACCCAGCTGCCTACCTGTATAACTTTGAATAAGTCATGTCACAACCTCTCAGGGTCTGTTTCTTCTAAATGACACATTTGTTTAGTACAGGGGTGGGGAACCTGCAGCCTCGAGGCCACATGTGGCCCTCTAGGTCCTCGGGTGCAACCTTTTGACTGAGTCCAAGTTTTACAGAACAAATCCTTTTATTAAGGGTATTTGTTCTGTGAAATTTGGATTCAGTCAAAGGGCTGCACTTGAGGACCTAGAGGGCCACATGTGGCCTCGAGGCTGCAGGTTCCCCACACCTTGTTTAGTAGATAGAGTTTTAGACCTAGAATCAGGAATATATGTGTTCAAATTCCACCTCACACACTTACTAGCTATGTGACTTGCAAGTCACTTGTCCTCAGTTTCTTCATCTCTAAAATAGGGAGAAGAATTAATGTAACCCCTCATGGGGTTATTGTGAAGAGCTAATGAGATACCCTGAGTAAAAAGCTTCGCAAACTTTAGAGGGCTACATAAATATCAGTAAAATGAGAGCTAATCTTCCAGCTGTCAACTTGAGATCCTAATAGATGCCCATTATTTTACATGTACAAGACAGCAATCAGCTGTTTGTTAAAGGTCAGTAGAGCTGGAGAGGACCTTAGCAGTCATTTAGTCCATCCTCTTGTTTTACAAATGAAAAAATAGGAACCCAGAAAAGGGAAGGTACTAGGCCCAAGATCATACACCTAGTACCAACACTCAAACCCAGGTCTTCTGAGTCCAAGTTCAGCACTCTTTCTACTACACAGAAGTTATATCTCATTAGATGCATTCAATGATTGAATCTTGGAATTAAAAGTCAACTTTCTGTCATGTGATCTATTCTGACCTATCTCATTGGTTGTCCTGGACAGCTAAATTCGAAGCGTTGTGTGAAATCAACACATGGAAAAGTAGTAGGTTTGTTCTATGAATTTGTCTGTCATTGCCCACTTTTTGCTTGGTGGAACTCGAGAGAAATGAAGGAATACAGTTTGAAAAATTCTGCCTTACAGGATAATGTCCAAATCCTTTGGCCTGGAATTCAGGACCTTCTACAATCTGGTGTATGTGCCCATGGCCTGACAGGAGCTACTGAATCAAAAAGAGACTTAGTGGGCACTTGCCCAAGGTCAGAGCAACATATCAATGCAAATTAGGGTATTGGTGGGAAGGGGACTTCAGTTTACCACAATTAAACGTAAAGGACAGAGGATGTGATTTTCCCAGTTGGTAGAATTACATATGATGAGGTTTTGATGGGTTAAAAATGTTTAACACCCTATGATCTCTCTATGAGGTATAACCTCTGAGTGAGAAGAGAACTTGATTAGCTGATCAAATTAGCCACACCCTGGGGGACTTTAAAGTCGCTAAGCCCTAACCAAATTTCAGTGTTTTAAGAATGGAAGAGATTGCAAGCCAGGAGCTGTCAGTGGTGTAGAAAGAGATTTCTCTCTCTTCTCTTCCACCAGATATCAGC
The DNA here is from genome assembly GCF_900497805.2 of Vombatus ursinus. NCBI lineage: Eukaryota > Metazoa > Chordata > Mammalia > Diprotodontia > Vombatidae > Vombatus > Vombatus ursinus. Next base: position 16,428,619 of record NW_020954564.1, on the reverse strand, counting down.
TGTGTAGTTTAGAAGGGTAGCTATTGAATCAGTCAGAGACTCCACACCTAATAGGGAGAAAAGACAAATAAACCAGATAGGTGTAATTACAGAGGAGCAGTTCCTGAGGGAGGAAGCAGCTTCAAGGGGGTGTGCCCACTGGAACCAAAGAAGAAAGCCAGGCTACCAAGAACAGACCCAGATGAATGTCTTCCCCACTCCCTTTCCTATATGTTTCAGAATGCAGCCATGGGTCATTTGAATAACTCCAACCAGCTCTCCAAGGAAAAACATGGGGAAAAGAGAAACAATTAGAGAGTAGGGATGTTACCCAGAGTTGCTAGACCTGCCAGGAAGTGATGATGTAAGCAGTGCTGAAACAGAGAAACACAAACACCATAGGTACCCTTTTACAGATTTGGTGAGGAAGTCTTACTTTTAAAATATAAGTGAGACAGTTCAGTCCCCTAAGAAGTCCCTTGTGTATGAAGGCTATGGCCATAGGGAACTGTAAAGTCTTCAGGAAAAAGTAGTCACCTTGGTTCAGAGTACATTCTTAAACTATACATCCATACCTGGAGTATTTTTCCTCCTTCAAACCAGTTTATAAAGATCTGGTACCCTGGTTGAAGGGAACTAGTGCCATTGGCTTGGGGGGCATCAGATACTGAAGTTCATCAATCATTTGGGTGGAAGCAATAAGCCAGAGAAATGAGAAAATCTCCCAAAGTATACTCAGGTCTTTCATACCATGATGGAACACCTCTAACACAAGGGTTAGAAAATTTTAGAATGGTACCAATTCAATCTAAAGTTGCAATTGTGGGTAGGGGTCATGAATCCTCATTCAATTTCTCAAACAGAATCATCTGCCTGTCTAGTGTGGTATAGCCTTTCAAGTGTTGTATTATCCACTACTTAAAGGTCCTGAGAGTTAACTGTCTGAGAAGAAAAGAGGCAGTGGGACCTCATGAATTCTTCTTCAGCATAGTACTTTCAACAATTCTGGTGGAGAAGGAAGGCACAGTACTTTAAAATTGAGTGGTGTCTTTAACAAAATGGTTGACTCTTTGGTGCTACCCGCACCAGAGGTTTCTTAATCTTATATGGATTCCTCCTGCTCTAAATATCTGCCTTTTAATCAATCTCACTACCTGCCCCAGCAGCAAGGTGTTCTGAGGAAATCTTGCTACGGACACAACTTAGCTTTTCAGTCTATATCTGCTCTCCCTCCATTGAACCACCTGTTCATGCCCAGGTGGGGATTTCCCTTCTCACCAGGGAATTGCTTAATCATTAGTACATATCATCCCTGCCCCTGGTAGGTTGTGACAGCTGGCACCAAAAACACCTGAGCAGTCTTCACATTTCTTCCTCTACCCACATTCTCTGAACTCCAGCCAAACTGAACAATTCACCATCCCCTGAACATGTTCTAGCCTTGGCTCAGCTATCCCCTCTGCTTACAGTGGCTTCCTATCCCCACCTGAAATCCAACCTGTTCTTCAGTTCAATTGCCACCTCCTCTGTGTGAAGCCTTTTCTCAGCCTTCTAGGTGGAAATATTCTTTCTGCCCTTGACATTTTCTTAGGACTTTGAATATACCTCTCAATACACTTAGCATGTTATTTTATTTTCTATTTTAATTATTTGTACATGCTTCTCATCTGTTCCTTTAAGAACTCATATTCATATGACACTTTCATGTTTTCAAAGTGTTTTTCTCACAACAGCCCCATGAGGTAAATAATGGGTAAGTATTCTCTCATTTCCACTTAGCAGATCAAGCATTGGAGGCCCAGAGAAATGAAGTGATTGGTCATGGTCACACATCGAGTGTCAGAGTCAGGATTGGAATTCAACTCTCACTACAAATCCAAAATTCTTTACACAATACCACAAACTCTTGTGGAGCAACATAATGGAAAGTGAACCAAACTTGGATTTGAGACCTGAGTTTGAGTCCTGGTTGGGACATTAACCAACTATTTGACCTTGTACAAGTTTTCTGTATCCCTCCAGAGTTCCATTTCCTCATCTTTAGGAATATGGTGTTAGATTAGATGACCTCTTGGAACAAGGAACAATCTATGAATCTAGGATGTATTGTTTGTCTTTTTTATCTTTATATTTTTCTGCCTAGTACAACATATTACACCAACTATGTGCTTAATGCTTGTGGAATTGAAATGGATTCTGACACTAGGAAGGGCCAACAGTGTCCTTTGACTATGAAATACGAGTGGATCCCACATTTATGGAAAAGAATCCATCCACAAAGATTAGTCACTATTCACAGAATGCTTAAAAAAAAAGCACAAATGAGATACTGAGTGAAATAAGCTGAAAAGCCTATATACAATGACTCCAATAATGTAAATAAAAACAATGCTAAAGAAAGCTGAACTCTAAGTAATTATGGTAACTGATTTGGGTCCAAGAGAACAGATAATGAAACATTAACTCCCTCTTCTTGGCAGATAGGTGGGAAACTACAGGGACAAAATGTTGAATATATCAGTATACACACACACACACACATCTAAAGATACACACACACACACATCTGGATTACATGTGTATGTATTACATAATAGATATGTGTGTATATATATATACTGCATCTGATGATATATTTAACATATGCATAAATATACAATACACATGTACATATGTATATCTGTATATACACATATACATATATATATACACATCCAGGCTGGTCTGGGCATACCCAGTTATCCTAACATGGAGGCACCCTGAGGGACTTTTGGAGCATGTCCAGATTGTCTCTCACGGAGTCTTCTACATCCCCTATGACATGGGTAGGGGTAGCCTCCTTTGATTGTTTGCCTGCATCTTTAAAACTGGCAAGACTGAATCAGTCAGTCCTTTTTGGGCCACTCATTTCCTCTACCCTTTTCCTTTAGGCAACTCTTACCTGCTGTGTCCAGAGTGTAAGGATTCCAGTTCATCTATAGCATGAACTAAATCAATGAGAGGGAAAGGACTTTCCTTCTCCTGCTTTCCCTCTTTTATCTCAGCTCAGAGAAATAGGCCTAGGGGTGTTTGTTTTTGTTCTGTGTTGTTTGCCCTCAGTTTCGGGTGCCTCAGGTGATCCTTATGGGACTTCATGGGAACCCTAGGGGACCAAGAGTTGGAGCCATGGAGACCTTAGAGCTAGGATTTCAAGCAGGGTGGGCAAGTCAGCCAGCCCACATGAAAGCTCTGAGGAGCCAGGATAGCTGGGACTCAAGCCCAAGGAAGGTTTTGGACTTGGAACTGGGATTGTGCTCTATGGGAACCAAGCTAAACTATGAACCTAATCCCTTCCTCTCCCCAGGGACTGAAGTGGTACAAAGAAAAACATGCCTGCTAGGTGTTGGGGGAGTAAGTTAGTATATTTGTAATTTTACCTTTTGAAGTAAATATTTCTGTGCAAGAGCTAGTCTGACTGTTATTGGCTAAATGGAACTTGTGTGCAGGAGACCACCTCTACAATTGAGATAACACTGTTGGGAGCTGGAGCACAGAACAGAAGAGCCTAGGTCCTCCCAAGCCCCCTTAAGGGGACCAGGGAACCCAAAGGGGGGGGTGAAATTATAAAATCTAACCTACGGACCTTCCGGCCATGGGGACCAGGGGGATCTATGGTACATATATACGTATTATTTTTGCTTGATTGTTTTTCTTTGTTATAAGGGGTAGTGCTCAGTTCTAGAGGCATCAGGGAGGGGGTCAGAAAAGACTATGATGTTAAAAAAAGTGGGAGGGGGCTTCAATAAATTTTATTTTTTAAAGAATGCATCAGTAAATTCCCAAAAAATAAAAAAAAATTACTAGGACGTATACACACTACTGCAAGGAAGTTTTCTGGTCAATTCCCTACTCCTGGAAGGGCCCCACCCCTTGTCTCTTGCTTTTGAAATCCTACAAGGCCCACTCAACTGGCACTTGATCTAGGAAGCTTTCCCTGATTCCCACAGTCAGAAACAGGATAATAGGATGTGAGAATTGGAAGGGATCTCAGAAACACCCTCATTTTACAGATAAGGAAGTAGGCCCAGACAGAGGAGGGGACTTGTCCAAACTTGCATAGGTCGTAATAAATAGAAGAGCTGGAATGTGAACCCAGATTTTCTGACTCCAAATCCAGCCCTCTTTCTACTGCGATTTGTTGTCTTCTTAGCCACAACCCATAATACTTTCTAGCTCTCATGCACTTGTTCTATTTTGGATTAAGTTATTTATAGCTGACATTTATGGTTTACAAAGTACTTCCATTTCTCATTTGGTCCCCACAAAGACACTATGAGGTAGGTGGTGCAGCTGTTATTATCCCCCCCCATAAGACACTCCATCTCTCAGCTCCAGGCATTTTCACTGGCTGTTTGAAATGATCTTCCTTCTCACCACCTCCTTCTCCTAGCTTCCTTTGCTTTCTTCAAGTCTCACCTTAAGTTTCCAGATCCCTCTTTATGCTAATGCCTTCCCTCTGAGATTATCCCCCATTTTATCACCTATATCTAGTTTGTACGTAGTTGTTTTCATGTTGTCTACCCATCTTTAGATTATGAGCTCCTTGAGAACAGGAAATATCTTTTTTTTAAATTATTTTATTTTTAGTTTTCAACAATCACTTCCATACACTTTTGATTTTTAAATTTTTCTCCCCCTCCCTCCCCAGGATAACATGCAATCTGATATAGGCTGTATATATACATTCCTATTAAACATCTTTTCACATTAGTCATATTGTAAGGAAGAATTAGAACCAATAGGAGGAACCACAAGAAAGAGGAAACAAAACAAAACAGAAGAAAAAAAAGAGCAAATAGTATGCTTCAATCTGCATTCAAACTCCATAGTTGTTTCTCTGGATGTGGATAGCATTTTTGCCTTTTCTTTTTATCCTCAGTGTTTAGCACAGTCCCTGGCACATAGTACATCCTTAATAAGGCTAGTTGACTGAAGAGGAAACTGAGGTTTATACATAAAATGACTTGCCTAGGGTCACATAGCTAATAAGCAGCAGAGCATAGGTCCAGAAGCTTGACAAAACAATCTAACACACACACACAGACACACACATCTCTCTAGTCCACAAATCCCTTTGGCATCAACTTGGTAGCATTATTCAAATAAACCAGCACTGTTTCTGGTTATATCTAGAGTATGGTTAGTCCAGCACCCTTGAGCATTTTCAGGTTCAGAGACAGTATAGAGCAGGGGAAAGAATTCTAGAAATTCTTACTACACCTTTGATGGTGGTGATTATAGTTTGAAGCCAGCTCAAATGGCCATTTATAGTAGCTAAAATCTGCCCCTAAGTAACTCCCACCCTTTGCTCCTACTTCTACCTTCTGGTGCTAATCAAAACAAGCCTTATCTTTCTTGCATGCAATGAGCTTTCTGTCTTTATTACGTCCTTCTGGAGGCTGCTCTTTCCAAATATTTCTTTCTGCCTTCACTGGTTCCACTCAACTTCTTATTTTGGGGTTGATTGTGTTGGCAACCTCTAAAATCTGTGGCATTTTGTTTTTCTAAATGAACTTCTTTAACAATTGTAAAAATATTTAATCACCTCCCTTTGTCTCTTGCCCTTGAACTAGGAATGTTTTCTCATGTTTGATAACAGATCTTGCCATCTCTCTGGCAAATATTCCCCTAGAAATTGTACCCCCTTTTCCCTTTTGCTGATACCCTCTTTCTCTACCCCTTGTCCTGTGAAATGCTTTACTTAATTATCCTAAGTTGCCACAGAACGTTTCTGGTTGTGTACTCTAACCAGGAGTGAAAAGTCACAAAAACGAATGTGTACTCTAAGAAACTAAAGTTCCTATCAGCCATCGGTGTCCCTCAGTTAATAAAATTCTTTGCTTTTAGTTTGGCCTCATATCTTTGGTCCACAGCCATCTGACCAATATTTGTGGATGCATTTGCTCCTCAGGGTTCTACTATTTCTGGTCAAGAAATTCCTCAACCGGCATCACTGAGAGGATATTGGTGAGTGTGTGTCTGTGTGTCTGTGTGTCTGTGTATGTGAAGTATCACTGAGTTGCTTTATTTTCTATACAAAAAGGAGAAATCAGATGCCCAACTATGTAAACAACTAACTGTAGGATGAGCAGAGGAAACAGGCTAGTAATACCAAAAAAGATGACAATGTTATTTTTTTTTTAGTGAGGCAATTGGGGTTAAGTGACTTGCCCAAGGTCACATAGCTAGTATGTGTCAAGTGTTTGGTCTGAGGCCGGGTTGGAACTCAGGTCCTCCTGACTTCAAGGCCGGTGCTCTATCCACTGCACGACCTAGCTGCCCCCCAATGTTTTTTTTACTGATTTATTTTGATTTATCAACAATCACTTCCATAAGTTTTTGAGTTTTAAATTTTTCTTCCCCTTCCTTGCCACCTCCCTCTCCAAGATGGTCACAATCTGGTATAGGCTATACATATACATTCCTATTAAATATATTTTCACATTAGTGATGTTGTAAGGAATAATTAGAACCAATAGGAGGAACCACAAGAAAGAGAAAACAAAACAGAACAGAAGAAAAAACAGCAAATAGTATGCTTTGCTCTGCATTCAAACTCCATAGTTCTTTCTTTGGATATGGATAGCATTTTCCATCATGAGACCTTTGGAGATGTCTTAGATCCTTGTATTGCTGAGAAGGGCTAAGTCTATCAACGTTAGTCATCGTACAATGCGGCTGTTAGTGTGTACAACGTTCTCCTGGTTCTGCTGACTTCACTCAGCAGGATGACAATTTTAAAAAGTCACATTTGTAAGAGAGGTATCTCACAACAGTACTTAGGCTGTATTGGGCAAATCTTTGATGGTAGACAGGCCAAGAGGTCATGTGCTTTCCAGTTTTTGTGACCTCAGCAGATGGGTGACATGACTGAGTTCAAAATGGCATGTCAATGAAAAGTCACTGTCAAGGGCATAAATGGATTCCATACTTGTAAACCTGATCCAAAAAAGTAATTAAATGTTGTGTGCTATTAAAATGTTAACTCAAAAAAACCCCAAATAGTCATAGGAAAACTTCAGTGGTTCCAGTAAGGCATCAATGGGCTGCTGGTTTGACCTTTTGCGGACTGGGCTAGGAGAGTGACCTCAGCAAACCAAACACTTAGAAACGTAATGACAAGTCAGCAGCCTTGAATCAAGAGTTCAAAATAACTAACTGTCCCTTTTTTGAGTAGTATTTCATATAAAACACGAAATCAAGTTCTACCTTTTTCATTAAAAAAACGCTAATATTTTTGTAGATAAAAAATACATATATTTACATATTTCTTTAAAAAGAGAACGGAGACATTTCAACATTTCAAGAGACTTGGACAGACCCTCTCATATTCCTGCTGGTCATTCGAGGACAAATGCACTAAAGCAAAGGCTCTCTTCCGATAAATTTCCCTGCTATAATTACAGACCTTGCCTGTCTTGTGTCAGATAACTTCTTCCTCACACTCACTGAGCCATCTTGCATGCCAAAGGAGGGTATCAGACATGTTAATAGACTTGAGCCCCTGACTCTTGGTATCATTATGATGCCTATGTTCACTTCACTCTATTTGTGCACCCAATCAACCTTCCAGTCCAGCAGGAAGTTTCCATTATCCTTCACTCCAAGGTCTATCTAGTGAATGGCCATTTGCAGCTTAGCCATTGTGTCAGACATCTGGGCCAAGGTCATGGGCCCGTATGCCATTGAGATGACTTCAATTAGAATTTACCTTTACCCCCTGGACCCCAAGACTCTTTGAATTCTCCCTGTAACAGTTCTAGTCCTGGATCACAGCCTCCACTGCTTTTGATGAGACTGAGGTCAGGGTCTACTTCATCAGCCCGATCAATAGCAAGATCAAGTTCAAGATGCTGGTCTAGGTCCCTTAATGTTAAGCCATTCTGAAGATTTAACTGCTGGGCCTGAAAGGATGTAGAATTACAGACAATGTTTAGATTTTCTTGTACAGTATGGTCAATGTTGGAACCACTTTCAGTTCTCAGCACTCTGTTATTCTCCATGTGGTTCTCCACATTCCCTCAGCCAGCAAGCAGCTTGGCAGGCCACAACATTCCTGTTCCTGAGGGCAACCTCTGTGTGTGTGGGTATATTTTAATGGGCATTTATAGTAATGAGTAATTTACAATTTCTGAAAGCACTATGCAGTTGCAATATGTAATTTAGCTCAACCTCCTCTTCCTATTCAATTCTGGCCCCCACTTATTTTACACCAACAGAATTTGGTCAAGGTACATAAGTTGTTTGACAAATTTGACAGGCTGCTTGTCTAACATCATGTTTCATTCAGGGCCATATGCATTTTTTTCATCCACTTTGTTTTTCCAGTGTGGTTGCTTAAACCAGTTCTTTGGTTTTTATGGATTTTTACAAATTACAACCCTTTTTTTTCTTTTCTTCTTTTTCAGTTAAAGACAAGGTTTATTAGAACATCCGTCATATTGGGCAGACTCTTAAGACGTCTGAAAGTCTGTGAGGTATAGATTCTAAGAATCTGAGCCTATAACATTCTTTATAATATGCATGCTGCATGGTATGGTGCGTCTTGAAATAACAGATCTGGGTTTCAATTCCAGCTTGGACATTATGTGACTATGGACAAATCACTCTCCTCTAATCCTGAGTTTCCTCATCTGTGAAATGAAGACAATCATATTTTTGCAACAATTTTTATTTTAAAAAGTTTCCTAAACCTTGAGAGCAATAGAAATATTGTTATTATCACTAATACTATTATTACTTTTTTTATTTGCTTTGTCATTTGAATATATGAGTGCTTGAAGAACCCTGCTGTAAATAGGCAATTCTTTTATTTGGATTTAACATACGACATCTTCCATGGCGTTGTCCAAACAAACAAAATTTTGAGAAATTGAGAATTTAGATGGGCATTGCTGTTACCATGCATAATGATCTCCTGGTTCTCTCATTTTACATTGCATCAGGTCATATAGGTCTTGCCATCTTTGTTTGTCTTTTTACCACCCTATCATCATTTCTTATAGCACAATAGTACTCCGTTACAATCATGTGTCACAACTTGTTCAGCCATTCGTCAATTGAGGAATATTCTCTCAATTTCCAAATCTTTGCCACGATAGAAATATAAATATTTTTGTACATATACATCCTTTTCCTTTTTCTTTGATCTCTTTGGGATATAGACCTAATAGTGGTATTTCTGGGTCAAAGGATATGTATAGTTTTATAGCCCTTTATGTGTAATTCCAAATTGTTCTCCAGAATGGTTAAAATAGTCCACAACTGAACTAACAGTCTATTATTGTATCTATTTTCCCTCATCCCCTCTAGCATTTCTCATTTTTTGTAGGTATGAGGTGATACTTTGGAATACATTTAATTTGCATTTCTCTAATTGATAGAGATTTAGAACATTTTTTATATGACTATAGATAGCATTGATTTCATCTTCTGAAAAGTGCCTGTTCATGTCCTTTGACCACTTATCAGTTGGGGAATTACTTATATTCTTATAAATTTGACTTGGTTCTCTGTATATTTGAGAAATGAGGCCTTTATCAGAGAAACTTTCTGTAAAAATTTTTGATAAAAATGTTTGATATTACTTCATTGTCTATAGTACCTTTTATCAAAATATAGTTTTCCTGAATATCTCTTTTAATTAGGTCTATTTTTGCTTTTGCTATGTCTGAGATCATGACCACTACCTCTGTCTTTTTTATTTCAGCGGAACGAAGCATAATAGATTTTGCTCTAGTCCTTTATTTTAACTCTGTGCGTCTCTTTCTGTTTCAAGTTTGTCTCTTGTAAACAATATATTGTTGGATTCTGCTTTTTAATCCATTTTATTATCTGCTTCTGTTTTATGAGTGAGCCCATGCTATTCACATTCATAGTTATGATTACTAACTATATTTCTCTCCATCCTTTTTTCTTCTCTTTATCCTTCTCATTCTTTTTTACCTGTCCCTCCTCAAAAGTCTGTTTTGCTTCTGACCATTGCCTCCTTTAATCTCCTGTCCCTTTTATCATTCTCCTACCCCCCCCATTCCTTATCCCCTTCTCTTCCTATTTCCCTATTGGGTAAGATAGATTTCTGTACCCAACTGAGTATGCATACATATATATTCTTTGAACTAATTCCAATGAGAGTGAGGTTCAAGTATTATCTGCCACCATCTTCATTTTGCCTTCCACTATAAAAGTTCTTTCTTGCACACCTCTTCTAAGTGAGATGATTTTCCCCATTCCACCTCTACCTTCCCTTTCTTTCAATGCATCCCTTTTTTCCATCCTTTTATTTTTGTATGTCATCTCAACATAATTGACTCACACAACCATGCCCTCTGTCTATGTAGTCTCTTTCTAACTGCACTAATAATGATAAAGTTCTTAGGAGTTATAGATATCACCTTCCCCTATAGAAATATAAACAGTTTAACTTTATTGAGTCCTTTTGACGTCTCTTTCATGTTTACTTTCTTATACTTCTCTTGAATCTTGTGTTTGAATGTCAAATTTTCTATTGAGCTGAGGTCTTTTCTTCAGGAATTCTTGAAAGTCCTCTATTTCATTAAATATCCATTCTTCCCCCACAGGATTATACTCAGTTTCACTGGATAGGTGATTCTTGGTTGTAATCCTAGCTCCTTTGCCTTAGGGAATATCATATTCTAAGCAAATCTTGTGTGATCCTGACTGTGGCTCCTTGATGTGTGAATCATTTCTTTTCATCTGCTTGCAATATTTTCTCCTTGACCTGGAAGTTCTGGAATTTGGCTATAATATTCCTGGAAGTTTTCATTTTGGTATCTCTTTCAGGAGGTGGTCAGTGGATTCTTCAGTAGATTAAACCTCTGGACCTAAGATATTGGGGCTGTTTTCCTTTACAATTTCTTATAATATGATATCTAAGCCCTTCTTTTAAAGTGACTTTCAAGTAGTTCAATAATTCTTAAATTATCTCTCCTCAATCTATTTTCCAGGACAGTTGTTTTTCTTATGAGATATTTCACATTTTCTTCTGTTTTTTTTTTTCATTCTTTTGATTTTGTTTTATTGTTACTTGATGTCTCATGGAGTCATTAACTTGCACTTGCCCAATTCTAATTTTTAAGGAATCATATTCTTCAGTGATATTTTGTAGTTATTTTTCCATTTGACCAATTCTGCTTTTTAAGGAGTTCTTTTCTTCAGTATTTTTTGTACCTCTTTTACCAAGCTGTTAATTCTCTTTTCATAATTTTCTTGCATCACTCTCATTTCTTTCCCCAATTTTTTCTCTATCATTCTTAGCTTTCTTTAACGCTTCCAGGAATTTTTGTTGGGCTTGCGTCCAATTAGCATTTTTCTTTGAGGCTTTCCTTGTAGCAGTTTTCACATTATTGTCACCTTCTGAGTTTATGTCTTGGTCTGTCTTGCTACCATAGTAGATTTTTATGATCAAGTTCTTTGTTGCTGTTGTTTGCTCATTTTCCCAGCCTAATTCTTAACTTTGAACTTTATGTTAAAATGGGGTTCTGCTCACTTCAGGGTGGGAAGGCACTATCCTAAGCTTCAATCTTTTTCCATGCTGCTATTTGCAGAGATAGTTTTGGGGTCTTCAAGTTTTTGGTGCTTCCAAGGTGGTGTGATCTGGGGGAGAAGTATGGTCATTACTCTCCTGGTCTGTGCTCTAGTATTTACCTGGGAAGGGCCCTTGCTCTCCTGAAGCCACAAGTACTAGCACTAGCACTTTTTTTGGCCCTGGAACTGTGACCAGGTCAACTACTATCCTGCAGCAACAAACACTACTGCTCTTCTCAGCTCTGAACCACAACCCAGAGCTGCTGATGGGCAAAAGCATTGCCACTACTATCCTGCAGCAACAAACACTACTGCTCTTCTCAGCTCTGAACCACAACCCAGAGCTGCTGATGGGCAAAAGCATTGCCAATCAGCATCAGCTTCACCCAGTGCCAGCAAATGGTCCCCTGTGATCTCTTTCTGACCCTCTACCATCTCCGGAAGCTGATGCCACTGTTGCTGCTGTTGCAAGTGCCTCCAAGGTCCACTACTGATGGTGCTGCAACAATCTGAGCCAGCTCCCGCTCCGAGATCACAGAGGTCCCCTGCCCACCTCCTTAGTTGTTTTAGGCTGAAAAAAATGTTCTACTCCGACCTTTTGTTGGCTCTGTTGCTCCAAAATTTGACTTAAAGTGTTATTTTAAAGTTGTTTGGAAGGGAATGTTCAATGGGTTGCTGCCTGTACTCAACCTATTGGCTCTATCTAAATACTTAGTTATTAATAGATTGGCCCCAGAGGACAAAATTAGAAAAATTAAGAGGCAAATTAGGCTTAATATTAAAAAAATCCTCCCTAACAATGAAAGGTCTCTCAAAGTGGAATTGGTTACCTTGAGAGTTAGTAGGTTTCTCTTTATTGTAAATTTTAAAGCCCCATTGAAATGTGAATTATTAGTATTATTATGGAAGGAGCAGAGTTGGAGAATTACCAAGCCCAAGCCAGAGCTCATTTCGTGACAGAGGAAAGGTCATATAGACACAGTGTGTTAGGAGTCTGTTAGTGTCAGACTCAAGAATATCAAACAAATTACCACAAGATGCAACAGATTTGGAGGGGGAGGAGGGGTTATGCTGAGTGGCAGCAGCAACTGAGGAAATGCTATTTCCACCCAGGTTTTCTAGGGACTGATGCTTTTCTAACTGGCTCCAATATAGGCACAATAGGCCTCAGCTGATGCTGACAGCCTCTCAGGAGGGCAGTTCACCCTAAGCATCCTGATGGCTTCTGTTTACCACGTAATGTCCCTTCAATGGTTCCTAGGGGCAGCTGGCCAGGTGGTGGCTTGGTTCCCCTGTAATAAAAACACAGGTGTTGCAGACATCATCTTTAATGTCCTTGCCAGTAAAGGGGGCAATGAGTTGCCCTTCTCTGCTTAGAAACAGACCCTTAGTCCTCTGAACTTTGCTCTGGGGGGCCATGGGACAACCTTCCTACCCTTCATGCCTTGCTCACACTCCATCCACCACTCCCAGCATGCTCATTTAACTACAGCATTTAGGGTAATTAAACCCTGTAAGGCGGCTGGCCAGGTGACATGGGCCAGCTGATCTTTCATCTCATTGTTTAATGCCTGGCATTCATGCCCTAAAGCACGTGACTGGGCTAGCTGAATGGTAACACCAGGTGTTGAAATTCTGTTATTGAGCCTGGTGGCCCAGTACCGACACTGAAGCGCCATCATCTCTGTGACTGACCATCTTTCCTCTTCTGGGGAGGAGTACCAAGTGTTTTGGATTGGGTAGTCTGCTGGCTGACTAGAAGAGGGGCTAAGAATAAGTGTGATTTCAGGGAGTTAGAGCCAGAAGGGTGAACAGAAGACTGCAGTTCTGGTCATCTGAGATGTCAGTGAGCTGAGACACATGGAAGCCAAAGGCTCAGGGAGCTGAGATTCAAGGACGCAGAGAAAGGTTAGACCTTTTGAAAACTCCAAGTGGAGCACATGCTGCTCTTGAGAATCCTAGAGTATTAGAGAGGAGAGAGAACTTAGCAATCATAGGATTAAGAGCTAAAAGGGACCTTAAAAAGTCATCCAGTCCAATCTTAGTTCCCTCCATTTTACAGATTAATAAATTGAGTACCAAAATGTTTAAGTGATCCATTCAAGACAGCATGGGTATTAAGTGGCAGAACCTAGTCTTGAACTCTGATCTACTGCTTTTTCCATTGCTCCTTCATTTTATAAAGGTGAGAAATGAAGCCCAGTAAGGGTTGTCTGAGGGCACAAGATCCAGAAAGAACTAGAGCTCCAATTGCATCTCAAGCCTTCTGATTCCAAATCCATGTTCTATATTGCCTTTCTAGATAGATGTTCCCTAGAGTCAGCATGTTAAATGTGTATCTAAGGATATTAGGTTATTTTTGGCTGTTGGTATTTCAAGAACTACTATCTCTCACATTGTGGAGCATTTTGGGAGGTCTGTGCTGAGAAATACTTGGTATCTTCCAGAATCATTTTCACTTGTAATAGCTCTACACTATTCCGGAAAGGGAAGAGCTGTGGTTTTGATACTATTCCGGAAAGGAGAGTCACACTGACAATGTGACCAAACACCAAACCCCCTTCCCCACCAGCATGTTTCCTGTAGTGACCGCTGGTCACTTCTTCCACCACCAAATAGCTTTGGCTTTTTTGCTTGAGGGTACTGCCAGATCCTCGTTTCTCACATGGGTAGAGTCCTTGGGTGCTAGTGACAAAGGACCATCAATAAGGCCTGAGGAAGAGAATCCTCCTGAAGGAAAAGGTCCTGGTCCAAGTCATGACATGAGAGATAAACAGGAGGCTGTGAAAGGTAGACTCCATAGGGTAAGCAAATCCAAAGGGGTAGGGAAGAGATGGGAAGGAGATAGAGTAATGGTAAAAATACAAATGATGATCAGTATGTCAGGTCAGGGAAAAAGACACAAACAGAGCAGCTCATGGGATGTTAAAGTGCTCGTGGGATGATAGATTTAGAGTCAGAAGTCACTTAGTCAAACTCCCTCATTTTACAGATGAGGAAATTGAAGCCCAGAGGCCTTTAGTGACTTAACAAATGCTAGTAAAAGTAAATAGCATTCATTTAGAATCTACTATGGACCAGGCTCTGTCCAGATTGCTGGGCATACAAAGAAAGCCCTCAATGAGCTCACAATCTAATGGTGGAAATAATATGCAGACAACTATATATACAAGATCAACTGGAGACAAGCGGCAGAATTTAGCTTCAAACCCAGGTCATGGCATCATAGAACAAGAGTTGGAAGGAACCTCAGAAGTCATCTAGTCTAACCCCATCATTTTACAGATGAGGAAACTGAGGCCCAGGGAAGTTAAACGATTTGTGTAAGGTAACATAGTAAGAGACAGAAGCAAGATTTGAATATATATGGTCTGACCCCAGAGTCAGAACTTTTTCTACCATATCCTGCTGCCTCTCAGGCCCCTCTGACTTTAGATTCAATGCTCTTTCCACTCAACTATCGTGGTGGCATGTCTCATGCAAGATTTCTACCTGAAACAATTTTCTTCTCTGGCACAGTATGCTAGCCATGCTCTCCCCTCTCTGCTGTGTTAGGCTCATTGTGGGCTCCAGCAGATTTAGCCTTTAGAGTCCTTGCCTTCTTTCTCCTTAGTCAAGGATGGCAAGGATACTCAGCCAATGGTTTCCATTTTATGAGACTGCATTAATAAAAGTTGAGGAATCTCAGGAATAGGTAATGAAAGGGTACACACTCCCACTCCCAGATGTAGATCTCAAGAATAATAATGGGAGAGGAGGAAGCACAAGTATCCTATGGGACATGGACCAACTACTGACATGCATGGTGAATTTCATCACTGCCTCACCTGGAACTCTGCTGTGATCAGCCTTGATCATAGTCTTACATAGTCTGACAGAACCTTGACTTAAGGAATCTGTCTTCTACAGACACACAGACAGACATAGACACAGACATTGCATTATCATAAAATAATCTGTCTTGGGGGCCCGTGTTCAGCCATATTGAACTTACACACAAGTGGATAAACAAGAAAGGGATTCCAAGATATCGATGGTTAATCAGAATTCCCTAGGTCCAAGATGTCATAACAGTTGTCCATCAACCCTGCATGGACAAGGCAGATCACAGGGCTCCCAGAAGTACTTGGAGCAAACAAAGGATGTGTTTGTGCAATGATGTCTCTCCACCAATTTCAGTGTATTTTTTATGGTTTCTTAACTCTCATCTGACATATGAACCAATACTCCTGGGCTGATTCTCATACCCAAGATGCCCTTCCTGTCACTATAGGCATTTAATTGCAGCAAATAGCTTTGGCTTGAGCTTGATAATTCTTTAATTCTTTTCTTATATCCCACCATCCCTTGCAGCTAATGTTCCTATATTTCTCCTCCCCTTATAAGCTACATTACTTTGGTGCCTCCACTTTCTTTGTTCTCACTCTCTTCTAAGCCTTCTACAATTTGGTTTCCAGTCTTATCATTCAACTGAAAAAATTCTCTACAAAGAAACCAATTGAATAACCAGAGGAGAGGAGTCTGTATATGGTCCCCCTGTCCTAGAGCTGCATCCTATTACAACTCTGGTATGCTTAAACTTTAAGCTGCACCCAGTTTTAGCCAGAGCTGGTTGCTGTAAGTGTCCAGCAAGTGTGTTGATGCAGCATAACTAGCATTACACTTTCCTCATCCTAAATAGGCTTTCCTGGTTAATTTTTAGAAACCGCTTCCCTCTCTCTTTTACTACTGATCTGTGCTCCTTGACTTCACTGCCCCACCAGCAACCTGATGTCTGCCATAGCATAGCCTTTGTTTGAAAACCCTATGTAAACCTGAGTCTGCAAAGGCTTTTGGGCCCTCAGCTAGAGAGTGTATCTCACTATTCATCTTCACCACCACCCAACATGTTGCCCAGTGGGATGGTAGGAGCAAGGAAGGCCACATGCCACTCTCTTCCTGAGTGAATTCCTGTATCCAGTGTGCTGCACTTGGCTGGATCATTCTAATCCATTCCATTCACCTGATGATCTGCTAATTTCCAAGTCTCACGGCCTTTTCTCAATCTTCACCTTTCTTGATCTCTGCAATATTTGCTACTATTGACCACGTTCTCTCCCTGGATGGTCTCTCCTCTCTAGGTTTTTGTGACACTGCTCTCTCTTGGTTCTCCTACTCATCTGATCACCCTTTCTCAGTCTATTTTGCTGGATTTTCATCCATGCCATGCCCACTAACTGTGAGTGTACCCCAAGTAGGAGTGTGCAGGAGCCAGCTCATACTGGCTCTCACAAGAGCTGAGTGTTAAATTTTCGGTGTGAGCATTTACACCTAGGAAATTGGCAAATACTACAGATCAGGGCTTGATTTATTGCATTGTTGATTGGACTTAATAAAGTGATAGAGAAAATGTTAATTATGCTGTATTTCCACATTGCTACCAGATAATGTATTCAAGATCCTTTCCATCTGTATCTAACTTATTTTTCCTAGTCTTAATCTCATACAACACCCTTTCATGTACTCTACATTGCAGTTCAACTGTACCACTCACTCCTCCCTTCTGCTCTGACCTCTTCTGTTTCTGTGACATTTCTCAAACTGCCATCCATGCTTAGAATGAAATATTCCCTCTACCACCATTTCCATCTGTTAAAGTTCTCCATTCCTTCAAGGCACAGTTCAAATGCCAAATCTTCCATAAAGTTTCCCTCTTATACCTTTTTCTTGCCCCCCCCAACCAAACACACACTTCAATCTTTTACTTACACTATTTGCTATACCTAGATACTTTACTATCCCCTCTTCACCTATCCATCAGTTTAGAGTCCAACTCAAATGTCACCTCCTCCAGAAATCCTTTCCTGGTCTCCCAGTGTTTGTCCCCTCAGACCTCTTGCATAATTTTTTTTGTAGCTCTCTCATGTACTAACTTAAGTATGTATTTAGTTATTTTTGTTGGCGTTACCAGATTATACACACCATGAGGGGAGGGATCATAGTTTACTTCAATTTTATATCTCCCCTAGCACCCAGTATAATTCTCTAAACATAGTAGGTACTTAGTCAATGTTTGTTGAATATTATTGAAATTAGGAGTCACTCTACAATGGGGCCTTAGAAGAAACACAGGTGCCTGGGAATGGGATTATGATGTCTATTATTATTATTGTCCTCTACTCCCTAGTAACTTTAGAGACTCTTACTAAAAAATTAATCTTCGTTTGTTTCTTATCTGTTATTCTTTTTTCTATTGTTATTATGTATTTTTCCATTTCAAAATTTTTATCCAAAGACTATGTTAGTTGTGACATATATATCTGGTCCTTGGACACATTCTTCCTTGGTCTTTAGGTCACTTGTAATTTAACAAATAAGGATAAATTACAAAATCCTTGTTTTTTCATGTTTTTCTCTCTTCCTTCCCCCTCCCTTTCTACCTTCCTCCACATGTCTGAATCCAGAGCTATGTTTCAATTATCCTGCAGTTTTTCAACCCCTTACAGATTAACAGTTACAGTGACCCTGTGTTAACCCAGAACATTCACAAAATGGTTCATCTACAGCACAATGGGGTGTCAATGCTCTATATAAAAGTGGGAAGGGTTTGCTCTTTGTATAGATTTAATTGGGGTCTGGGAACCATTCAGGGCCAAGAGCACAAAAACCAAGACCTAAATACACCAAGTGGGTAGCAGTGTAGGGATCCAGGGCCTGGGAAGGCGGAGGCGAGGTGACCATTTGCATGGGTTACTCCCCACATGGGAAATACTGACAGGGGCTTGGAATTGTCAACAGCTCCATGGGGATAGATACTATTTGGTTGTTGTCACTGTTCTTTAGATCCCCAGCACACAGCTAAGGCCCTTGCACGTAGTAGGTGCTTGATAAATGCTAGTTGGATCATATGGTTATAAATACGAAGCAGGAAGGGACTCTTGAAATCATCTGTTCCAACCCCCTCATTTTACAGATGAGGAAACTAGAGCCCATAAAGGTGAAATGATTTGCCCCAGGTTACACAATTTGCAATGGATTGGAAACCTTCAATCTCTTTACTCTTCTCTTTATCATTCACATGCTGCCTAAGAGTAGGTTTAAACTTTTTTTTATTATGAATTTAATAAGCATCAACAAACATGAACATTTTAATTTACAAAGAGCAGAAAAAGATTGTGAATGAAACCATGAATCTCTCTTGGTTTTTTTTGTTTTTGTTTTTGTTTTTTGCTGAGGCGATTGGGGTTAAGTGACTTGCCCAGGGTCACATAGCTAGTAAGTGTTAAGTGTCTGAGGCTGGATTTGAGCTCAGGTCCTCCTGACTCCAAGGCCAGAGCTCTATTCACTGCACCACCTAGCTACCCCTTATGAGTTTCTCTTATTAGATATAGTTCATTTTTTATGTTCAAATTATATTGAATACAGTAGTGTCAACACTTACCCACTAGGCTGTGTCCCCTTCTGAATTTTCTTCTGCTCTCCTCTATGTTTTACAATGTTTCATTGATGCTCTTTTCTTTTGTATCATTACTAACCACCTACCCTCCCTACTATAACTCCCTCCCTTCTAAAAAAAAACACCCTCTCTCATAACAAATACATAGTCAAGAAAAACAACCTCACATATTGACTGTGTCTGAAAAGGCACGTAGTCCATTACCTTTCTGCAAAGAAGTACAAAGCATATTTCTATATTAGCCTTCTGGAGTTGTGATTAGTCATTGTATTGAAGTCTTTCAAAGTGATTTTCCTTTATATCATTGCAATTATTGCATAAGTTATTTTCTGTTCCAGCATACTTCACTCTGTATCAGTTCATACAAGTCTTCCTAGGTTTCCCTTTATTTGTCATTTCTTATGGAATATATGTTCCATATGACACACAACCACACACACACACACACACACACACACACTCATACACACACACTCACTCCATTTTATTCATAAGGAAAGAAGTATGAATAGAGAGCTGGCCTTGAAGCCAAAAAGATCTACTTCAGGATGGGGACACCTATCTTTCACACCTATTTTCTGTGTGTTTTGGGACAATTCATTAACCTCTTAGTGATTTAGGCCAGTGGTGTCAAACTCACATAGAGATGGGGCCACTAAACCATACACAAGGATCTATGAAGGCTGCATGTTGACTTAGAAAACAACATATTAATGTTATCTATGTTTTATTTTATTTTAATTTATTTTGTTAAGTGTTTCTCAATTGATTTAAATCTGATTGGGGCTATCTTGGTGATGTTGTGGGCTGCATATGACCCCAAGGCTGCCTGCATGGTTGATACTCCTACTCTAGGCAACATTCTAGATCATATGTTGCAAAGAAGGTGCTGCCCTGCATTGGTTGGGGGGAAGGGCATGTCCTCACCTGTAAGTTTCTAATACCGTTGAAATCACAGGTCCGTCCCTGATCTTTAGATTCTTTTATCCTAATTTGTTCAGCCATTACCTAATGATAAGTACCCATTTTGTTTTCAATTAATTCTTCATTACAACAAAGAAGTGTCACTGTAATATTCTCGTATATATACAGGTGTTTCTCTCTGTCTTTGACCTCTTTGGGGTATATGCCTAGCGTTAGTATTACTTGGTCAAAAGATGTACACAGTGTAGTGACTTCCTGGGTATATTCCAAATATAATGGTTGGACAAATTCATTGTTTCTCCAACAATAGATTAGTGGGCATGTTTTGGCACTGCCTCTCTAGCCCTTAGTAATAGTTACCATTTTTCTAGTGCTTAAGGTTTGCAAAATGCTATACACATGTTATCTCATTTGATTCTCACAATGATCCTGTGAGGTGGGAATTATTTATTATCATCATTTTACAGATGAGGAAACTGAGGCAGACAGTGATTAAGTAACGTTTCCAAGGTTTCACAGCTAGTAAGTGTCTGAGGCCAGATTTGACCTGAGGTCTTCCAGACTACAAATCCAGGGCTTTTACCCACTCTACCACCTAGCAGCCTCCTTGCCAATTTGATGAGCGTGAAAGTGGGTGTTGTTGTAATTTATATTTCTCTTATTATTGGTGATTATGAGTACTTTTTCATATGTATATTGAAGTTTTGCCTTTCTTTTCTTTAAAACTGCCTCTTTATATTCTTTTTCTGTTAAGGAATGGCTCTTGCTCTTGTATGTTTTTATCAAATCCCTAAATATCTTGGATATCAGACCTTCATCAGAGAAATTTGCTTCAAAGATTATTCCTAGTTAACTAGTTCCATTTTAATTCTATCTCCACTGATATTGTTTGTGCAAAAACTCTTCAATTTTACATAAATAAATTTGTCCATTTTATCTGTTATGATTAAGGAGACAAAGTAGGGTAGTGGCTAGGGCAAAATAGATCAGAAAGAAATAGGTTCATATCCTACCTCAGATTTTTGCTAGCTGTGGGACCCTAGGCAATTGAGCAATCGACAAACATTTATTAAGCACCTATTATGTGCCAGGCACTGTTCTAGGTGCAAAAGATATAGATGCCAAATGAAATAATCATTAGTCTCCAAGAGGTTTCTTTCTATTGAGTTGTGGGCAAGTCATTTGACAGTGTTTGCCTCAGTTTCTTCATTTGTAAAATGAAGGAGAGAAGGAAATGGCAAACCACTCTAGTATCTTTGCCAAAAAAAACCCCAAAGGGGTCATGAAGAGTTGGACACAACTGAAAAACAACTAAACAAAATAAGCAAGTCACTTAGCCTCTCTAACCTCTTGTACCTCAGTGTCCTCATCTGCAAAATGAAGATTTTGACTTGATAGACTTCAAGGTCCCCTCCAACTCTAAATCTGATACTATGATCTGATTATCATCTCTGTCTCTTGTTTGGTCAATATTTTTTCTCCTATCCACAAGTGCAAAAAAAATCTCCTTTTTTGGGCAGCTCAGTGGCTTAGTGGATAGAGTGTGGGACACAGAGTCAGTAAAACCTGAGTTAAAATACAGCCTCAGACACTTATTCTCTGTATGACCATGGGCAAGTCACTTAACCCTGTTTGCCTCAGTTTTCTCATCTGTAAAATGAGCTGGAGAAGGAAATGCAAACCATTCCGGTATCTTTGCCAAAAAAATCCCAAATGGGGTCATAAGCTGTCAAACACAACTGAAACAACAGAATAACAACACATTTTCTTTCTCCTCTAACTTGTGGATAGATAGATAGATGGATAGATAGGTAGATAATTAACTAAGTGTTTACTACATCATGACATTATACTAAGTTTAGGGAAAACAAGTACAGGCAATCATGACCACCATGCTTTCAAGGAACTTATATTCTGATGGAGAAAGATAACATAAAGAAAGGAGTTGGGAAAGGGATTGAAGAAAGCAGGAGTATATGCAAAATGGCAGGAGGTGGAAATAGCCAGGAAGTGGTATAGAGGTCTAATTCTTGAACTTTTGTTCCTCCAGATGAATTTTGTTATTACTTTTCCAAATTCTATAAAGTAATTTTTGGTAGTTTGATTGGTGTGGCATTGAATATGTAAATTAATTCTGGTAATATTCTCATATTTATTACCATGAGTAATGAATTTCTTTCCAATTATCTTTCTTTATCTCTATAAAGAGTGTTTTGCACTTGTATTCATACAACTCTTGTGTCTGTTTTGGTAAGTGGAGTTTCAGGTATTTCACATGTTGTGTCCTTATTTTGAATGAGATTTCTATTTCTATCTCTTCTTGCTGGATTTTGTTGATAATATATAAAAAGGCTGATAATTTTGTGGGTATTTTCTTGTTTTCTTAATTTTTATTTTTGTCAGCTATCAAGGATTTATTTTCTTTCCCTTCTACCTTCTTTCCCCTCCACTTCCTAACTGGAGGGGGTGGGGAATACCTTGTACCAAATATGCATAGTCAAGCAAAACAAATTCTCACAATAATGTCCAAAAATGTGTGTTTCCTTGCACATATCTAGCCCATCACTTCTTGGTCAGGAGGTGGCTTGCATTCTTTATCATTAGTCCCCTGGAATCATGGTTGGTCACTGCACTAATCAGAGTTCTTAAATCTTTCAAAGTTGTTTGTCTTTACAGTGTTGTTGTTATAATATAAGTTGTTCATCTGGTTCAGTGTACTTCACTTTGCATGAGTTGATACAAGGCTTTCGAGGTTTGTCTGAAACCAATCCTTCATCATTTCTTATAGTGCCTCAATAATATTCTATTATATTCATATACCATAATTTGTTTAGCCATTTACCAATTTATGGACACTATTAGTTTCCAGTTCTTTGCCACCAAGAAAATAGCTGCTATCATAATTTGTGTACATATGGATCCTTTCCCTCTTTCTTTGATCTCTTTGGCATATAGATAAAGTAATGGTGTTGCTAAGTTAAAGTATATGAATAGTTTAGTAACTTTTGGAGCATAGTTCCAAATTGTTTTCCAAAATATCTGTTCCAATTACCCCTCCACCATTTAAAAATTTTCCTTATTTCATCTACTTTGCCAATCTGATGAGTGGGAGGTAGAACATCAGACTCACTTTAATTTGAAATTTTCTAATTATTAGTGAATTGGTTCATTTTTACATATCACTATTGAAAGCTCAGATCTCTTCCTTATACAACTGACTATTCCTAAACTTTAATCACTTTTCAACTGGAAAATGATTCTTATTCTTATAAATTTAAATCAGTCACTGATATAACGTAGAAAGGAGATTTTGATCAGAGAAACTTGCTTTTTCTCAGTTGAATATTCCCTTCTAATTTACCTGCATTTTTTGTTGGTGCAGAATATTTTAATTTTACGTAACCAAAATTATCCATTTTACCCTCTGTAGTCCTCTACTTGTTTGGTCATGTATTGGTCTCCTATCCATGGATTTGAAAGGTAATTTCTTCCTTATTCTTTTACTTTATGTGGCCTTTTATATCTAAGTCAGTTATCCATTTGGACCTTATCTTGGTACAAGGGATAATAAGGTGATGGTCTACACCTAATTTCTGCCAGACTGCTTTCCAGTTTTCCTATCAGTTTTTGTCCAATAATGAGTTCTTAGTCTTGGGTTTATTGAATACTAAGTTACTATGTTTCTCTGTATGTCATGTACTTAATCTGTTCTATCTACCATCTACCTCTCTAATTTTTGGCCAATACCAAATTATCTTGATGATCTCTGCTTTGTGGTATAATTTGAGATCTGGGCCACCTTCCTTACCACTTTTTCATTATTTCCCTTAAGATTCAGTACCTTTTGTTCCTGCAAATGAATTTCATTAGTTGTTTTTTTTTTTCCTAGCTCTATAGGGTAATTTTTTGGAAGTCTTATTAGTATGACATTGAATAAGTTTCCTTAATTTAAGTAGCATTGTTTTTTTTTTATTCTATTGGACATACATACAAGCACATGTAAATAATTTGGTTTTGAAACACATTCAAGTTAATAGGGAAATGAGAGAGGACAGGAGGAGTAAGGAAAGAAGAGGAAAGTTAGATTCAGAAAGGGATTAGCTATAAGCAAAACAAATTCTAAGCTCAAAAGGGATAAAAGGTAAGAAAGTGATCTGGGAAAGACTTCAACCTAAAAATAAGATCTGGGTGGGGAGAAGAAATGAGAAGCAGAAGGCAGAAACTAACTGCATTAAGCATTTTCCTTTGTAAATGTGAATGGGCAGAAAGGAGAGGGGGAAAAATATAAGAGAATAAGATGAAGGGAAATACACAATTAATGATCATAAATCAATGTGAAAGGGATGATTTCACCCATAAAATGGGAAATGATAGTAGAAAGTATTAGAAAGCAGACTGTAACAGCGTACTGTTTACAAAAAACATACTTGAAACATGAAGAAAGACTTACATGATATTAAAATAAAGTGCCTAACTCAAAAAAGTAAGTTCAGCAATCATGATCTCCGATCAAGCAATAGGAAAAATAAACTTGATTAAAAGATATAACCAGGGAAACTACATTGTGTTGTAAGGCATCCTGAACAATGAATGAATTTCAATGCTTAGCTTATATGAACCAAATGGTGTACCATTTAAATGCTTAAAGGAAAAGCTGAATTTACATCAAGAAATAAACCATAACAGTGGGAGACTTAAATATTTCTCTTTTAGAGTTAGAAAAATCTAACAAAATAAAATAAGAAAGAAGCTATACACCTGAACAGAATTTTAGAAAAATTAAATATGATACATCTCTGGCAATTATTGAATAAGAATAGAAAGGAATATACATATTTATTATTTGGCTATGTATTAGGGCATAAAACCTTAACAAACAATTGCAGAAATATTTCCTTTTATGAATATAATGTAATAAAAAAATTCTTTAAAAGGCTACTAAAGAAAGTGTTAAAATTAATAGGATCTAAATAACTTAATTTTAAAGAAATAATCCCAGACTACCCCTGGTCTGATACTGGGGAATTGAATCACAGATCCTTTTTTGGGGTCAGAGTGAAAGTGCTGTGAACCTACTTCTTGTCTGAGAGCAGGTAATAAATTCATGGTCCTACTCTGGGATCAGAAAGAGACAGTGTTGTCTGCCAGCCTATCCCTGGTCTGATCCTGAAGAACTAATTCTTTGATCCCTCTTTGGGATGAGAAAGATGGAGAGAGATGGAGAGAGATGCGGAGAGATGGGGAAAGAGAGAGAGAGAGGGAGAGAGAGTTTGAGAGCACATT
Organism: Vombatus ursinus; assembly: GCF_900497805.2. Lineage (NCBI taxonomy): Eukaryota > Metazoa > Chordata > Mammalia > Diprotodontia > Vombatidae > Vombatus > Vombatus ursinus. Next base: position 16,403,412 of record NW_020954564.1, on the reverse strand, counting down.
GCTGGCCTACCTCAGGTCTGGGTATAAATCTACAATTCAGTCTGCAATCTCTTTCTAGAGTTAAAGTGGATCATGTTGCTAGTCCATACCCATTTCCTCAGTTTCCACTCTGGTCACTTATCTGTGGGCCAAATCTGTAATCTCATGCTGGAAAAAAAAATGACCCCCTGTGGTTTCTTCTTAAATTTCCTGATCACTACTCAATCTCACACTTTTCTTACATCTTTATGAACATAGTTGTGGTGGGAGCTGATCTGTTCTGCTTCCTTCTCTATAATCTTTGATGATCTTTTTTAGTGGTTTCTCTGAGAGTTTATTTTATATCTTGCTACTTAACTGAAATTATTTTTTAATTAAATTTTTGTTTAACTCTCTATGGTTCTCTAAGTAAACCATCATATCATCTATGCCTGTGTTTATTCTCTCAGCTTCTTTTTCTTATCTTATTACTATAGGTAGCATTTCTAGAACTGAATCAAGCAATGGTGGTGACTGACAATGGACAACCTTGATTTAAGCAAATGGTCTCTAGTGTTTCTCCATTACAGTTAATGCTGCATTTTAGTTTTATATGGATATTTTTAACAAATTAAGGAAAATTCCATTTATTCCTATGATTGATAATGTTTCTTTTTTTAACATTGCCAGTCAGTAAGCAATTCTTAAGTGTTCTCCATATGCCAAATACTGTGCTAAGTTCTGGGGATATAAGGAAAAACAAAAGACTGCCACTGCCCCAAATGTATGTTGCAGTTTATAAAAAACTTTTTTTTGAGTCTAAAGACATAATTATGCAATTTTTATTTTGTTCTTTTTGTTGTTGTTGTTAATATGTACTATTGTATTTATAATTTTTCAGATATTGAATCAACTCTGAATTCAAACACATGGTATACAACCATGTTAATGTATTTGTATTGTCTCGTTGCTAATATATTATTCAATATGTTCATTAATATATATCAGAAATATTGATCTATAGCTTTCTTTACTTTATCACTCCCTGGTTTATGTGTCAGGACTGTATTTATCTCATACAAGTGTTTTAAAAAAAGAATTCTTAAAGATCTAAGAATGGTTTGATAAGAGTTGGCATTTGACTCCATTTTGCTCCATATTCACCATTTTTGTTAAATGTTGCCTCAATACATACTGCAAGATCCTTTTGTAGCAGTCTAGTTTCTTTTTTGGTCTCTAATTGCTTCATGATGGCAAAATAAAAGTATGATAGCCCAACGAAGTCTGTTCCTTCTCTTTATATTATCTTATCTGCTGCTTCTCTTTATCTTGTCTTATCTTGGTTTAATTAGAATCACTATGCTAAAAGATGGATACATTCCTTCTTTCTTAATTAGAGATATGATTATTTGACTTATCTTTTAAAAACATCTTTTGTATGGCTTACCTTTAAAAGCTTCTTGTTATTCTCTGTGTAGAATGGTATAAATGTCACTAACCAAATAATGACAGAAACACATATTTATTGACTTCTGAAGTGTGTCACACTCTGAGTGAATAAAAGGCAGTTAATATTTCTCTTCATTGCTAACTGGAAATTGGCAATACCTAGTCATGGATCCTAGGTTAATTTTTGTCAGATAAATAACATGGTAGGGTGCCTATTTCATGTTTTTTTGTAATCAATTTATGTAATATTGGAGTTAAAAACTATCTATTCCTGTGTTCTTTTTTCCTTCATGGGCTCCTTTGTGATTTTTGAAATGTGGTTTTTTTTTTTTTTTGGTGTGTGTATGTTGAGTTATTTAAATGCTATGTTTCTTTTCTGCTATTCTAGGTAGTTTACATTTTTTGTAAATATTCATACATTACATCTATCATCAATATTTGTTGGCAAATAATTGGGCAAAACCATTCTTAATAATATTATTTATTTTCTCTTCTTCGTTGTGAATTATCCTTTATTGAGGTATTGTGCTTTGATTTCTATCATTCTTTTAAAATCAAATTAGTGGCTTGTCCATTGGAAAAAAACCTAGCTCCTACTTTTATTTTACCAATTCATCAAATTTTTGTTTTGTTTTCATTGTTGTTTGATTTTCAGAATTTCTATTTTTGTGTTTAGCTAAGGGTTTTTGATTTATTGCTGTTCTAATTTTTTTGCCCCATGTCCAATTCATTTATGTACTCTTTTTTTTTTGTTCATGAAAGTCTTTAAAAATATACATTTTCTTGCAATGATTGGTTGTATTACAAAAGTTTTGGTATATTGTTTCATTCTTACAATTTCCTTTACTGAGATTATCATTTCTATGATTTTTTTTGATGCACATATACTTTAGGCTGACATTTTCCATTTGAGTATAATTTTTTTCTTCAAATATCCTTTGTGATTTATAAATTTTATTGCATTGTGGGTAGTAAAGGATGATGTAACATGTTTGCCTTTTTGTATTTGTTTGTGAGGTCTTGATGTCCTAGTACATAGCTAATTTATCCACCTGAGGATATGTATATTCCTTTTGATACCCATTTAGTAACAGCCAGAGATCAATCATACCTAAATTTTCTAAAATTCTATTTGAGTCTCCAACTTCTTTCTTGTTGATTTTCTTTTTTAGATTTGTCTAGGTCTGAAAGAGGAACACTGAGGTTCCCAACTATTATGGTTTTACTTCTATTTGTCCCTGTAATTCAATGAACTTTTCCTTTAATTTCTTAAATGTTGTGTCACTTGATGTTATGTCACATATGTATGTCTATATATGTGTGTTGGAATATATGTGTGTGTGTGTGTGTGTGTGTGTGTGTGTGTGTGTGTGTTGGTATTATTTCATTATCTATGGTGCCTTTAAGGTATAGATAATTCCTAGGAACTAGGTCCTACCCTTTGTTATAATCCCTTGATTCTTTCTCTTTCTTTATGGCTCTGTGTGGACATGGATCTCAGTTCCATATTTGTATTCTTCTTAAACATTCCATTGCCTGTTGCGTCCCTGAAAGCCCTCAGTTAGATGTCAGAGTTTAACTCACTCCCAATACACATTCTGCTGTGGCTCTGAGAGAAGCATGGGTTTCAGGCTTCACGGAATGTACTTGTTTGGCTTTGTCCCTTATTGCTGCTCCAACAAGCCAGGTCCTAGATTCTGCTATATTCAGGGCTTGTTTACTGGAACTGACACTGGCTTTTACTTCCCTGGAATATGTCCGTCCAAAGCTCCTCTAGATTCATGGCTGTCTCCTTGCACAGTCTTGGACTAGATGGAGGAGCTTATTGATGCTTCTCTGTGGTCTTCTCGATTATTGTTCTATTTTGTGTCCTGTTAAATCATTGTAAAATCACACCTTTAATATATGCCATCTTAATAGGAAGTCCCCAAGTAGTTTTAATGTAACTCTTTGTCACTCTATTTGGAAAACTTCAGTGGCTCACCTCTGAGTACTGAATAAATTATGAACTCCTAATTGTGGTATTGGTGGCCCTCCACAATGTCTTCAACATACTCATCCTGCCTTCTTAAATTATTGTTCTTCTGTCCATTATGTTTCAACCCAACTGGATTATTTTCTAGCCCTTGAACTCATCCTGCCTTATCCCAATTGCAGGTTTATATGATCTTCTATGGCAGGGATGGGAGATCCCTCTCTCAACACATCATGTATAACTTTTGAAGTTCCTTTCTTTAAGCCCTGATTCAGGGACACCTACTCCATGAAAACTTCCCTTTCCAGGTAAAAGTGATCTCTCCTGCCTCAAATTTCTCCTAGTTCTTTTCCTGGGTCTCCTTTTATATTTATAACCCATTAACTCATATTATTATAGTTATTTGCATTCATGTCTTTCATGGTTATTAGTTTGTTAGTTTCTTAAAAGCACAGTCTACATAGTATGTTCTGTCTATCTGTATGTTCCTAGTGCCAAGCACAGGGCTTTGCACATAGAGGGCTCCTCACAGATATTTGTTGAAATGAATTCAATTGAAGCTCGGGTTTAAAGGTATAAGAGTTCACTTAATGTGTGGAGCTTGGCAACATGTGCACAGATACTTTGCTCTTGTTGGCCATTCAGTATCTTTGAACCATAGTCAAACATTGGATTGTGTTCTAGGTTGGTTCCTTGCATCTCACAGTAGCTGCATTGCTGAACTACTCTTCAGGAGTACACTTGGCACTAGTTTGCTTGGTATTTGATCCTCACTGTGAAATCCTCTGTAAAACTCATCTCTTCTTTTTAAGCCCTTCCAAAATGAGACTTCATCTCTGTGGACTTTCCTATGAAGCTAGTTAAGAAGCACCCAGAGGGTGTGTCTAGGACAGGGGTGGTTCAATGTCAGTTGAACATTTGATTTGAACATTTCCAGTTCAGCTCTCTCATTTTACAGGGCAGAGACCTGAGCCTCAAAGGAGTTTAGCCCTGTCACAGAGATTCTTTGGAAAGCTGAAGCTTTCACCTCTCCTGATACTTATAACAAACTCACATTCTCCATTATCAGCTGACTTTGACTGTAGGTTGGGATGACAAACACTTATCTCCTAACAGTCCCCTCCTCTATTCTATTTAACTTATGTTCCAGAGACAAAATCTTCTCTTTCTTTGGGGGACAGGAGGATGACTCATGGGTTAAAACAAAGAAGAACCAAAAGAAAAAAAAAGGGATCTCTAACAGCACACGACTGCCATTTATCCCCAATTGAAAATGGATACATCCATAATTCACCCTGTTTATTATAAACAAGATATATGTTTGGCTTCAACATTTTCTACACTACTGTGAGCTTAAAACCCAGCTGTGAGTAAGGTAAATTGTGGTGACTGCCCACAGATTAATAACCAGAGTCCAGGCTGTTCCTGCCCAGGAGCCTGGGGATGCTTTCATGGTTCTTAACAGAAGTGCAGTCAATCCCCATGTGACAAACAGTCCCTTAGCCATGATGCTGGGATGACAACTACCACAACATCCATAACTCACGTTTATTTGGGGCTTTAAGGTTTGCAGGATGTTTTGCATTCATTATCTCATTTTAGCCTCCCAGGAACCCTGTGAGGTTAGTCCTACAAATATTATGAATCCCCTTTTACAGATGAGGAAAGTTTGTGATTTGCTTATGATCACAAAGCTTGTAAGTGACAGATTAAAGATCCAAATCCCTATTTTCCTGACTCTAACTCTATCCACTGAGACACATTTCCTCTCTAGGACAGAGAATCCTAGAATCTCTGAGCCTCAGAGGTTACCTAGTTTAATCCATACATGAGCAGGAATTCCTTGGAAGACTTTGCCAACAAGCACAGATGTGATTACCACGGAGGTGAAGAGAGACTCATTGCTGGATACTGTCATTTGGGAGTCAGGGGCAGAGGGACCTGCTTCCTACCAGCAGTGACCACTGTTCCTATGCTTCATTTCAAAGTCTTCCTGTGCAGCTTCCCTGTCTGCCATTCCTGCAGTCTCCCCTCAGATCTGGGGAGGGGAAGTCAGTGTTGCATTCTTCGGGGGACAATGACCCCCTCCCCTGAAGATTACATTTATAATGAGACTCTGACACACCTCCCTAACGTTCCTGCCTCAGTTGAATTTGCCCCAGTTGTATTTCCAGATAGTTAGATCTGTGCTGAGCAGACATCCAGACACCTTTTGAAGATCTCCAGTGATGGGAAATGCACTCAGAAGCACCCATTTTAGTTTCGTTCAGCTTTTATTTTGGGGAAAATTTCCATATGTTAAGTAGATGTCTTCCTTCCCATGTCTCCTCCCCCAACCCCGACTGCTCGCATCTCTGTATTCTGTGGGCAGCCTAGTGATTCAGTGGATAGAGTGCTTGTTGGGAGTCAGAAAGACTCATCTTCCAGCATTCAAATCTGGCCTCAGACACTTATTAGCTGTGTGTTCCTGGGCAAGTCACTTAACCCAGTTTACCTCAGTTTCCTCCTCTATAAAATGAGCTGGAGAAGGAAATGGCAAACCACTCCAGTATCCATGCCCAAAAAACCCCAAGAAGAATCGGACATGACTGAAAAACGACTGAACTGAAATGCATTCTGTGGCAAAATCGATCAAGATGGATCCCTTTTCCTTGTGATAATCCTTACTTGAAGACTGCCTAAATCCCCCTTGGTCTTCTCTTCTGCAGGCTAAACACCTCCAAGTCCTTCAACCAATTTTCCCACGGCATAAAAGTGCTGAGGTTCAATCTCTGCAAACTATGTGCCAATTTAAAAGGAAGGGGAAAACAACAAAAAAAGACATTGTTCCAAGCAATAGAAGAGTAAATGATACATTGTATCTAAATGATGCTAATAAAAATAAGAGTCTTTATTATTCTGCTCTCGGTGGACTCATTTTCCACACCAAAAGATTCCACTTCAGCGGTGCTGCAGCTCAGACTTTCTTCCCCCCCCTGCTTTGAAGTCTGAATTTGTGTCTGTCTCAGAAAAGTCAACAATCCCACACTCTTTCAAGTTGGAACTGGTACAGCCTTAGCCTCAGCCTCAGCTGGTTCCCGCCTCTTTAAATTGTCTTCAACAGATGCTTAACCTGCTGTTCTTTCTCTTTCTGCAAACAAAGTGTCTCCTTTCAAATCTCAAAGTCATTTGATCCTCACTCCCACCCCTCCCCACTGATTTTCTAAGCTCTGCTCCTTTTCTGGGTGAAGAGCTGCCTCCTCAGTGTATGAGAGAGAGAGAGAAAGGAGCCCTGGATTTGCAAACAGGAGATTATGGGGTTCAAATGGCAGCGCGGATTCTTATTAGCTAAGTGAATCACTGAACATATCTAAGTCTCAGTTTCCTCATCTGCAAAACAGGGAAAACACTCCTTCCACCACTTACCCCCAAGGTTGTTGTGAACTCTTTGTAAGTATGAAAGTGCATTATAAATATGAGCTATGAGTATTTCTTCAGCATTGTTTAGGAAGTCAAGCCCTGGCTATTATAGATAGATGGAGCATTACATTTCCTGAACGATATCCCAGAATAGGAAAGCGGGCCCCATGAAATCAGGAAAGAGAAAGAGGAAGTGTCTCACTTTGTGTCTCTTCCTCTCTGGAAGAGGAAGTCTGGCCACTGCAAGAAAGTTACCAGAGGTTCCTGCTTGCTCTCCAAGGAATCGAAGGGTCGGGTTCACCAACCATTGTAATAGCACCAAGAGCCCAAGAGGGGAATCAAAAAATTCCCTCCTGATCAGGAGCTGAGAGCAAGAGAAGCAGACAGAAAATGAGGAGCCCTTTCTGAGGGATGAAATGTCCAGGACCGAACCCAAATTTCAAGAAGTCAGTTGTTTTCCGCTCCGGCCAGACCTCAATTTGAATACTGTGTTTGGATCTGGGTTTTAAGGAGCACATTGATAAGCCCCTGCAGAAGAAGTGAACAAAATGGTGAGAGTGCTCAAAGGCCTGGCACTTGAGATGAAGTAACTAGAGGCATGGCATAGTGGGAAAGAAACTGGATTTGGAGTCAAAGAAGCTGGATTGGAATACTCTCTTTACCATTTTCTTTGTATGTACCCTGAGGAAAGTTATTTCCCATTTCTGGGTCTTAATTTACTTATTTGTAAAATAATGGATTTGGAGAGATGTTTTTAAAGATCCTTTCCATCTTTATCATCAAATCATCCTATGTTCAGCCTAAACCAGTAGCCTCCAAAGTGGGGGGACCGGTACTCTTACTAGGGCCTTGCCATAACCCCAAGGGGTAACCAATTGGAGGGCAGGAAGTTGGATTTCAACCCACCCTCCCTGTAATAGCCACTTGTAAGGCTTGTCTCAAACACGCTTCTTCCTTCCTATTATCATCCAGCATTTCCCCCACACTATAACCACTCACTGCTGGTGTGGAGGCTCCCAACCTCTCCCATCCTGTTCCTTTTATTGGTCACTCGGTGTGGTCATAATTTATATCTGCACAAGCAGAATTCTGTCCCAGCATTTTCATATCCTACTCCCCCAAATTGCCTTGTGTCTGTGGAAGGAAGCCTTTGTCAGTCTCTGTGTTACTGTGCAGTGACCTGAAGGAGAACAGAAGCCACCCCCAACTTCTTTTTAATTTTGGGGGGGCAAATAGAGTCACATAGAATGAGCAGGTATGGATGGATTGGGATTTGCACTGCAGATCTCATTACATGATCTTTCCCATAAAACCACCCCTCCTCTGATCTTAACCTATTTCTTTTTTTGAAAATTCATTTTTATTTCATTTCCATATCCACCTTCTCTCCCTTCCACTTCTTTCCTCACTGAGAAAGCAAGAAAAACAAAACCCCAGTTATAAATATGTCAAGCATAGCCACCTAACTGGTCTCCTAGTTTGGAGAGTCCCACTGGCTTAGAGAATAGAAAATTTAGGGAGTCCATGACCATTGTGTTCAAGTATTTGAAGGGAGGGGAAGTAGACTTGTTTTGCCTGACCTCCCCCCCCAACCAGGAGAAGGATGGGAAGGAGTTACCAGGAGGCAATATTTAGCTTGGTTTAGGTAAATATTTTCTAACAAATAAATGGCCACTTCAAATCCCTCCCCCTAGGGAAGGGGGGAGGAGAACAACTTGACTTATACCAGTGATTTGGGACTATTAACAGAGACTTAGGTAGAAGAAAGGGGTGTATGGGGTGTTCAGGGAGGACTAGCACCTCTGGTGTGAAGGCTTGCTGAGCCTTTTCAAGGCTGCTCATCCACCTTGGGTGTCCACCTGGCACTCAACTATCACCTATGACTCCAAGAAGCTGTAGAGTGCACAGTAGCTATGCCCTGGTAAAACTGTCTCAGCAGATGTGCTAAACCAGGTTGAGGGTAACTGACAGGTTTCAAACCCACTAGGTTTGAATTAGGGGGGTGTCTACCCCAAGCAGGTGAAGGCTCTGGTTGGTGGAAAGGGCAGCCGAGAACAATTTATTCCCCCCACCAAGAAGGCAAGTTACCATGGAACGCTTAGAGCTTAGTCAGACATCAAAGAGGCCAAGGTCATCCACTACATCCCAGGCCATAGTCAGTTGTACTAACTTTTGTTTTGCCATTGGACTTCAATGACTCTGGAAGAGAGAGTGAGGCTGATGACTTTGTGCAGCTCTGCCTCACTTAAACCCAATTCATGAGCAAGTCAAGACATCTACCCATGATAACATTTGTCCTCTTCAAAAACGAAGGGCAAAGGACAACAGGCAGAAGAATCCTTCTAGGGAAAGAGCTGAGAGAGTGAACCACATAATTACTGGAAATAGCCAGAGTTCACAAGGTGACAAAATCCCAGTCAGGCAAGAGGTAGGAGTAGCCTGCAGCAGAAGGCTAAAGCCAAAAAAGTCAGCAAAGTCAGGGACAACATACCATGATTGGTTGGGAGCTGTTAGCATTGATGGGAAGACATTTTTTTTTTAATTTGACTTCTCTACCTCATTGTTTTCTCCCATACACACCCACCCCCCCTCCCCACACACAAATATACACACACACACAGAGTTACAGCTGATATTTTTGTTTGTTTTTGTTTTGCCTTAAATTCTTTTATTGAAGGTGATACTGCCTTGGGTCCCCATGGAGACTGGTCTGTCCAACTCAGCACAGACTCAGGCACTTTCAAGATTGCAGCAAAAGGCACATTAAATCAGGATTAAGTGTCATGATAGTGATTTGAACTGACACAGTTTTCACTCTTCCCAGTTCTGGTTCCTTTCTTTTGTTCCAGTGCATGGTAGATTTGAGGATCTCTGGTCTGTGTGTTTAGTGTCTCCTTATATGGGCTCAAATCCTGGCAGAGAGACTTGGACCAGACTTCAAAAGGCAGTGAACAGACACTTGCCAGTATGCTGGGCTGGGACCATCAGTCTACCTGAATCAGCTTTCTTCTTGAATTTCACATCTACTTGCAGAAGAATGACAAAGGAAAGGAAGAAAAAAACAGCTGGTTTAGAATATAAAGGGCTAGACTTGGGGTCAGGAAGACCAGAGTTCTTTTCTGGTCTCAGACATTTACTGGGTGACAGAAGTTTCTGAACCTTTCTGGATCTCAGATTCTTCATTTTTAAAATAAGGGCTTTGGATTCAATGACTTCTAGGTCTCTTCCAAGTCTCAATCTAGAATCGAATTCAGTGGTGTCAAACTCAAATAAAAATGGATACCTATGGGCTGCATATTGACTTGGGAAACTACAAATTAACATTCTATGTTGTGTTGTATTTTTATTCATTTTGATAAATATTTACCAAGTATATTTTAGTCTGGCTCAGGCCAACAGTCCCTTGTTCCTGCCGGTACTGAGTTCTGATCTATGATCTTAGGGCAGCTAGGTAGTGCAGTGGATAGAACATGCCTGGAGTTAGGAGTTCAAATCCAGCCTCAAACATTTACTAGCTGTGTGACCCTGGCTAAGTCACTTAACCCTATTTGCCTCAGTTTCCTCATCTGTAAAATAAGCTGGAGAAGGAAATGGAGAACTATGCTAGTAACTTTGCCAAGAAAATCCCAAGTGGGATCATGAAGAGTTGGACACAACTGAACAACATCTATGATTTTATGAAGAGATGCTGAATCTTTTAATCTTGAAGCTTCGCATACTACCTCCCTGTACTGTTGAAAATTTCTTGCTAACTGCAAATGTACATTGCTCAGAAGCTCAGGGCAGGGTGAGGGACACAGCAATCTCTCTGTTTCCCAAGTTACCATAAGCCCAGGCCCCAGAGTAAGTAATCATTTGAAGATAAGACGGCACGGCATGGGCACCAGTTACACAAAAACAGAGAATATAGTCACTGTCCTCAGGAGCTTATAATCTAATAAAAGAGAAAGGCATGTATGCAAATGACCATGCTCCAATGGAGAGTATGCTAAGTGCAATGGAGAGGTTCAGAAACATGCTAGGAGGAGTTAGGGCAAGGAGGCATCAATCTCGCCTGGAGTTCAGGATACAGCGCAAGAAGAAGGTGACACCTGAGTTGAGTTTTGAACAGAATCATGAGGGCAGGAGTAGTTCATTGAAGGTATGAGGAACAATATGAACAAAAGAATAGGCTAATAGAGAAGCATGAGACTAGAGGACTAGGAGAAGTCTACTTTGGCAGGAATGGAGAATGTATGTGAAGGGCAATCATGTGATACAAGGCTGGAACGTGAAGTTGGAACCAGACTGTGGAGTGCCTTGAATGCCAGGATCAGGAGTTTATACTTTATTCAGCAGACCCTGGAGAACCACTAAAGGTTTTTGTGTTCCAGCAGGGCTAGAGACAAGGACTGGGGCCGTCTTGCCAATTCGAGGCTTTTGGGAAGAATTGAAAGGGTGGCGAGGGGCCCAGGTCTCTGCATGTGGCTCTCCCAGGCTGCTGGACATGACTTGGCTTGGTTATCCTCTGCCACTCTCTGTTGTTCTTGGGGTGGGAAAGGAAGCTGTGGAAATGAATGGCACACTTTTTATATATGGGGGGTCATAATATTTAAGTACTGCAGCTGTAAGCTGGTGACTGGGTCTCCCTGACAGCCGAGCCTTGCTCAGCACACATTTATGAATCTTTCATAAATTTCCCAGCTGTTGCAAACACAGGGCTTAGGACAACAGCTCCAGGGAGAGGGGTCTTTAGGAGGGGAGGTAGTCCAAGGCCTTTGGGCCTTTATTTGCTCTTTCACCGTTTTGTGTGTGTGTGTGTGTGTGTGTGAGTAGATGTTTCCATATCACCCCTCCCATACACACCCATACACACACACACACACACACACACACACACAAATATACACACACACAGAGCTCCAGATGATATTTTTTGTTTGTTTTTGTTTTGCCCTAAATTCTTTTATTGAAGGTGATACTGCCTTGGGTCCCCATGGAGGCTGGTCTGTCCAACTCAGCACAGACTCGGGCACTTTCAAGATTGCAGCAAAAGGCACATTAAATCAGGATTAAGTGTCATGATAGTGATTTGAACTGACACAGTTTTCACCTTGTCCATTTACTGAGAAATATATAACGGGAATGGATGGAGCCTGTCATATTTTACCTGAAAAATACGGCTCTTAGAGAAGCAGCTCTGGTGTACACCAGACAGAAGGTCCCTGTGGACAGGTGCAAACAGTGAGCAGGCCTCCATCCTAGAGACCCCAGGGATAATTGGGTGACAGCATGTTAGCACATCGTAGAAGGAGGATATTCATTCTCCAGGCTGGCCACAGTCTGATACTGATGGCAGGGAGGGCTCCTGTTTCTATAGTGCTTTCTAAGGTTTACAAAGCACTTTCCCCACAAGAACCCTGTGAGGTGTGGAGTGAAAGTACTACCTTCAGTTTTACAGGTGAGGGAACTGAGGCTGAGAGACAAGAAGGAGCTTGCCCATAGCTAGCATGTGGCAAGGTCAGGATTTGAGCCCAGTCTACCGGACTCATTCCTCTTTCCACAATCCCACACTGCTTCCTTTCTATGCCATCATCTGTCTGCTCTGTGGCTCTCATGGCTGGCACTGGGTAACCTGGTGATTGGATCTTCTTCCCAGCCAGAGGGTCCCCCCTCCCTCCCATCAGCTTAGTGGAGAGCAGCAGCTGCCTACAGAGAATGGTCATGCCCTGCCCATATATCTCCTGACAATCCCTCTTACTGAGGCTAGGAGCTGTAGCCTGAAGTGAGGTTGGGGCAAAGTGGAGAGGGAGAGAGGAAGTAAAACTTTCATGGGATACAGATATATTTTTTAAAGTCAGAGTGAAGTCGCCACAGTTTCCTCATAAATATCTGAACTCGGAGTGATGTCCTATGACTGTCTGGCTGGGACATTTTATTAGCAGTGTCTGTCATGGAGCAGAATGGAGTATCGGGGTCTAGGCAGGGTCTGTAGACAGTCATCATTCTGTCTGTTCTCAGTACTGTCCCACTAATCCCAGAGTGTACCTCATAACATGAACTCCCATTGGTAAAAATGTTTTCAATTTTCAATTTCACAAAGTGTTTTCTTCACAACCACCCTGTGAGGCAAGTAGTACAAAGATACTTATTCCCAGTCTTCAGACAGGCAAATTGGGGCTCAAAGAGCTTGAGGGGCTTACCTCTAGTCACTTGGAACAATCAGTATTCAAGCAAGCTCTCTTGACTCTCCATTTGAAGCTCTTTCTATCTTGGGCCCTGTACCTTCTGAAAGGTGGGATAAATTAGTTAGTGTTTTAACAAGCAAGTACTGGGCAGCTCCCTCATCTAGAAATGCCTCCCTAAACTGGTGAGTGATTCTTTGTTAGGACAGGAAGGAAAAATCCAGTGCTGAGGGGCCTAGATGTCTATAAGGCAGACAGCTCCCAATTGGTGCTTTAGATCTGGTGATGACCTGGTTTTACCTCCAGTGGAAGGAGATGTCAATAGTTCATAGAAGGGATTAGATCTCAGTATGTCAGGCCCCATTGAGTTGGAAAAGAAATATATGGATATGGAAGGTTTAGAATTAGAAGAGATCTCTAAACTCATCTAACCCAACACATTTATTTTACAGATGGAGAGAGAGGAAGTGATTTGTCCAAAGTCACACAGCTTATTAGGATTCAAACCCAGGTCCTTTGACCCCAAATTTGATGCTCTTAACACCGCATCATACTAGCACCTCATTTTTCACCTTCTTTTGAGGATATAATCTTATACTGGATGAATAGCAAGTAGAAGTCCAAGAGAAGAAGGGGATGGGAGTGATAATCTCATTGTCCTCTCCTCAGAGTAGACCATGCCAGAGGATTGTGTTAGGTTTGGGTGCCACATTTTAGGCAGGACATAGACAAACTGGAGTGGTAAGAAAACTCATAACTGGGGACATGGAGTCAGAGCTGACTCCCAATGGTCAACTGTTAAATTTTTAGTGTGAGCATTTATATTTTGGAAATTGGCAAATGTTACAAATCAAGGCTTGATTATTTTGTTGATTATCTAGATTTAAGAAGGTGATGGAGAAAATGATAATAATGCAGATAAAACTTAAAAAGGTGTGGTGGGTACATTCCCCAGGCCTCCCCCAACTGGCTGATAAACATTTACCAGCATACTCATAGCTCCTGGCTGTTGTTTTTAAGGTGGAACATTGACCCTGTAGGAGAAAAACATGAAGGGACCCAATAGCTGTTTTCAAGTATTTGAAGAGAAGGTAGAGGGATGAAATCTACTCTGGCCCAGAAGGCAGGACCAGAAAGTTTCAGAGAAGCATATTTTAGTTTGATATCAGGAAAAACTGACTAATAATTAAGAGTGTGGAATGGGCTTCTTTGGTGGGTAGTGCGTTACTCTATGCTGGAGGTCTTCAAGTGGTTGGATGGCCACTTGTCAGAGATGTTATAAAGGGGACCCATGCTTCAGGGAGGTCTGAGACTGGATGCCCTGTGAAGCCCACTCTAGCTCTGGCATCCTGTTGTTTGAGGATGGACACTAGATGGCTCTCTTTAGAGGTCAGTGGTGAACCTTCTTGAAATGGTTGGCGGCACCCAGTAGCATGAGGGAAATTAGGTCTTCTGAGTTGAAAAAGGGGAGTGGAACCAAGAAGAAAAGTAGGAAGGACTCTTAATTGAAGATAGGGAAGATCAGACCTAAGAAGCCAAGAGACCACAAAGAATGGCCCTGTACATCTGGACCTCATTGCTCTTCTAAGTAAGTATGTTGCTTAATTTGTAAGTAGTTGGCATGCATCTTACTCTTGGGACTAGAGTAAAGTAGTTACTGGTATTCTAGGACAGCTGGCCTGAGGGTGTGTTGCTGTAGGGAGGGCATGTTAGAAAAGTAGGTAGAGAGAAGGTCAAAGAGATGTTTCTTGACTTGCTTGGTGCTCAAGCAGTTAAAAAGGAGGAGGAGGGGGGAAGTAAACAGTCAGCCCTCTGTGTCAACAAGACCTCGGCTATTTTATAATGAGAATATTAACTCCCAATTCACAAAATCTCATCAGAGGTGGAAAGTTATCATGGAGATGGAATCCCCTTTACAATATCTCTGACAAGTAATTATTTCTGTCTCCCTCCACATAGCTCTGACATGTCCTACATGTTTCTTTGTGCCTTTCCATAAGACATTTAACCTCTCTGGACTCACTTCTCCTTCTATGAATTGGAGGTGGGAATTCAGTTGGGTTTGGATAGATGGCCTCTAATGTCCCTTCCATCTCTAAATCTATGACCTGCTCTTGATCCCCTCAACTGAGAATTATTTTTCTCTCTCTTATGGGACCTCTCACATCACTTTGTTTTGTACCTTTCTAGTACACTTATCGTGTGATATTATTTATTGCAATTATCTGTGCTTGTGTCTTGTCTTCTTATTAAATGTGAGTTCCATGAAGGGAGGTAGCCTTATCTTATCTAAGCTTGCTTTGGTCCCCAAGTTGGAGCCAAAGCCTCTGTAAACAGTAAGGCGACAATAAATGTTGAGTTGAATCAAAGAACACTAGACTTGGAGTAACAAGAACTGACTTAAAGTTCCAGCTCTTCCACTCTACCTGCGTGACTTTTAGCAAGTTGAATCCTTTCCTCTGAACCTCAGTTTTCTCCTCTTTAAGAAGAGAGCACTGAAGTGCATTATCTCTTGCCTCACTTCAGATTCTCATGTTTTGTCTTCTAAGATGCTTCCTAGTTTTGTGATTCCAGGATTTCCTCTTTGAGTCCTTAGGAAGGGGGCACCTGGCCACTTAAGGTTCTGTGCCTGGCCAAAGTGAGTCTTACCTGGGCAGTTCCCCAATTCTATTCTCAGTGAGATGCTTAGCCAGGAGTTGAAACCACCTTCCTAATTTCAGAGGAATGGAACAAATTGTTCCCTCCATATAAATTGCTTACCTAGGTGAAGTAATTCAGAGGTATCAAACATACACAAATCCAGGAGTGCAGACCAATTAGATTAAATGAAATTGGAAAACATTTAACAAAATAAATAGAAATACAATAGAACACAGATAATGTTAACATATGGTTTTCTAAGTCAATATGTGGCTCATAGGGATGTTTACGTAGTTTAGTGGCCCCTGTCTCTTTTTGAGTTTAAAGCCATTGACATGGTGGTTATAGTGCTGTCCCTGGGAGTCAAGAAGCCCAGAGTTCAAATCCTGTCTCTGACACTTACTAGCTAGGTGACCCTGGACAAATCACTTAACCTTTCTCAGCCTTGGTTTCCACATATGTAAAATTGGGATAATAATAGCACCTACTTCTCAGGGTTGTTGTGAGGATCAAATGAGATAACATTTATAAAATGCTTTGCACTAGCCTTAAAGTACTCTGTAAATGCTACTATTTGTTATAGATTAGAATGTGCTCATATCTCTATTTGCTAAACATACAAATCTACAATGGGGATTCCTATTATACAGAATGGATCCCACCCAATAAATAGGGGTTCCTGGAGGGATGGTTTGAGGGGGTTCCTCACAACAGCCATCATCATAAGCTCCCCTTCACTCCCATCTCTGACCTCCCCGTTTAATGGCAGGGTTTCTTGATGTAATTGGACATTACAGCAGCATCTGGCTCTGTGCTTCTCTCTCTCTTTTGGTATGCATGTCCCTCTCTCTTGGAGAGATTAACCTCAAGAGGCAAGGTTGGCAGGAGCAGAGGGTAACCTGGATGCAAGGGTGTTTTATGATATTGCCCAGACAGCTAATGGCCCTAGTGACATTGGTGGTTTTTATGTAGCTCCATGTAATTGTCATAAATTAGGACACTCCAGCTCTTGACACTTTTCTCTCCCTCCCTAGGAAGATGGGTCCCTGGGGATTTCAGGCCCTTCTGCCTCCTGGGCCCAGTAGAAATGAATGGCCCTTGCCCTTTTCAATCTGGGCTACAGTGAAGCTCCAACAGATCTTGGCTTGATTTGCTGCAGAGAGACCTGTGTCTCTCTTCCCTGCTAGTGGTTTGGGCACAGTGGGCTTTTGCAGGCCAACTCGAGTGTCATTCATATCTTTGCTGTAGGATTTTAGGCAACTCTTCACTTCTGGGTCTATGGTTGAGGAAATAGTCAGAAAGGGAGATTCTTAGAGTCCTTTCTCTTCCCCTTGAGGCATCTCCAAGTGAATCTATGGACTTGTTGGGTCTCAACTAGACAACAGCTCATATGAAATTATCCAGGAGCCCTTCCTTGGAGAGGTGGGGGACAACAGGTATGGAATGTTGCATACGTTACCAGACTCACTTGAACTTCCTTCCTTCCTCCCTTCCTTCCTTCCTTCCTTCCTTCCTTCCTTCCTTCCTTCCTTCCT
>NW_020954564.1:16369679-16386282 GCF_900497805.2 Vombatus ursinus | reverse complement strand
CTTTCTTTCTTTCTTTCTTTCTTTCTTTCTTTCTTTCTTTCTTTCTTTCTTTCTTTCTTTCTTTCTTTCTTTCTTTCTTTCTTCCTTCCTTCCTTCCTTCCTTCCTTCCTTCCTTCTTTCTTTCTTTCTTTCTTTCTTCCTTCCTTTCTTTTCTTTCTTTCTTTTCAGTTTTGCAGAGCCATTTCCCCCTCATTTTTCCTCTTTTTTTTGTTATAAGAGATGGCTTTCTGGGTAGAGAAAGGGAACAGACATATTTAGAAATAAAGGTGACACAAAAACAAAAGATGTAAATCTTAAAAGAAATTAGATAGAAAAAAGAAAACTGCCAAAGATATCTTAGTGGATTATATAGGCTCCTTATGTGTTGACTGTGTGACAGAAAAAGCTAAAAAAAAAACCTGACTTGAACTTAGGCCATATGAATGGAAGCATTGGTATCTGGAGTAAAACCAGTGGTAGTCCTGTCATCTGGCTCCTTCAGACCAAATCTAGAGTACTACATTCTGGATATTGTATTTAGTGTGTTGACAACTTGGAGTGTGTTAACAAGGATTGGGAGGATATTGGAGACCATGACATATGAGGATCTGTTGAAAGTCCTGGGCATAATTAGCCAGCAAGACAGAAGATTTCTATGGAGCAGAATCACTGTCCATTAAGTTACAGTGTACCAAAAAGCACTGGAGGTGGAGGCAGAAAACTTGTTTTTGAATCCTCCTTTCTCCCTGTGTGACCTTAGGTAAGTCATTTAACCTCTATGGGTCCTAGTTTCTTTAAACTGAAGGGGTTGCCGAGATGAGCTCTAACATCCTTTCACAGTTTTCTTCCTGTAGTCCCAAGTGTTTCTAGAGACCTTAAAACATGGAATAGTAGCACCAGAAGAAGCTTTAGTATTTGAAGGAATGCTATTATAGAAGAGGGGTGAATAAAAATGAATGAAAGGGCACTTAAATGCTTCCTCTGTGCAAAGTATTATGCTAAGCACTGAAATGCACACAAAAAAGCAAGAGACAGTCTCTGCCCTCAAGGTGCTCATGTTCTCAATGGGGAGAGAACACACAGAGCAGGTTTCAACTTCAAGTCAGATGGAAAGATCCTGTGGTCCTTAGGGAGCAATGGCAAAGATGTCATTTTCACTGATGAAACTATAGTCTGACGTTGACCTAGTTGATACAGTTTTAGCTTTGGCTGTGGACATTGAGGAGCTGGGGGCTGCAGCACCAATGGAAGCAATTGGGGGGGGGGGTGTCTTCTCCACAGGGGGTCCTCCTCTGGATGACGGCTATGGGGGCCAGATTGGAAGAAGACTGGTGGTCTGAGGGACCTGCTATTTGTGGGGCTCTGTGTTTTACCTGCCCGTCAGTGGTGCTGGCAAGGAGCATGGGGCCCTTTTTCACAAGGGTTGCTTCCCTCAGTGATGGCTATGGAGGTAGAGCTAGTGGTCTGGGGTAGGGTACTATTATTCCTGGACTCTTGGGTTCAAGGTCTTGGGTTATCTCCATCAGGGTCTGAGAGGAGGTAGCATTCAAGGTGATAGTAGTGACTTGACTTGCCTGGCACATGAAGCCTCCCTGTCTCTCCTCTTGCTATTTCCTCTAAGATGATTGTCTTGTTAGTGGCATTAGGATTAGACTTCAATCAATCAACAACTTTATTAAGTATTATCTATGTGCCTTATCTATGTGCCATGTATTGCTCTAGCTTAATGTTCAATTAATCTGGGAAGATAATCCCAGGTGTGACTGGGTTGTGAAGGGCTTTAAAAGTCAAACAGAGAAATTTAAATTTATCCTAGAGGTAGTAGGAATCCACTGGAGTTAGTTGGGTAAGGAAATCAGTCAGTCAATCAATCAGCAATATTAAGTGCTTTCTATGTGCAAGGGCTGGGGATATGAGGAAAGGCAAGACCATAGTCACTATCCTAAAGACCTCATGTTCTAATTTTTTTTAAAAATTGGACAAATGAAATAAATATAGTGTAAATGGAAGATAGTCTAGAGAGTGTATGGCAAAAGGTGAGGGAAACCTCCTGGAGGAAAGTGAGATTTAACCTGAGTCCTGAAGGAAGCCAGGGGAGCCAGTTACACAGATCTTCATTTAAAGAAAATTCCTTTGGCAACAATGTGTAGGATGAACTGAAGTAGGGAGAGACTTGAGACAGGGAGACCAATGAGGAGGCTGTTGTAATTATCTAGATGAGGGATGATGAGGACCTAAGCTAAGGTGATGGCTGTGTGAGCAGAGAGAAGGGGTCAGATATGTGAGATGCTGAGAAGTTAGAAATGGCAAGATTTGACAACTGATTATTCAATGTGGGGTGAGGGAGATGAAAGGGTCAAGGATAATGCTGAGGATGCAAACCTTGGGGACCTAGCATGGTGGTGCTTTTGACAGGAACAAGGAAGTCAGAAAGAGGACAGGGTCCCCAGAGGGCAAAACTAAGACTAGTGGCTGGAAGTTACAGGAAGTTGAGGTCTGACCCAATCTAAATAGAAAATCTCTAACAATCCAGGTTATCTAAATGTGGAAAGCTATTTTCTCCTCCCTGGAAGTCTTCAGGTAAACCCTGGATGACCACTTGTCTGGGGGAGGAGGGGTGTTGTTGAAGACAGTCATATTTAGGCACATTTGGATTGTATGCTCTCTGTAGTCCCTTCCAACTCTGAGGGTCTTTATGATTTAGATTCCCTTGGGTAAGTCATTTAACCTCTATGGGCCCCAGTTTCTTCATCTTTAAACTGACGGGGTTGTCTAGATGAGCTCTAACATCCTTTCCCATTTTTTTCCTATGATCTCAAGTGTTTCAAGGGGCCTTAGAACATAAATATTTCTCATGTCAGAGCCTGGGGCCAGAGCTCTTGGCTTTTTCCCAGTGCCAGCCTGGTAAACAGTGCTGGAGAGCCCACAGGGGACATTCTGGGCATAGCCCACAATTCTAGTCCAATGGGCATCCCAAGCTTAGGCTTCTGCTGCTTCTTCTCTCCTGGGTGAGAATCTCTGAGGCAGGGTCTGTTTTTGTTATCCAGGATGTACATCTGCATCAGAGAGTAAGGATGGATGGTGTGATAACCTCAAGGGAGAACTAACGTATCACTTTCCCCATCCTCCTGGTGCTGAGTGCAAAGTGTGGGTGGAAAAAACACACAAGGAGTCAAGGAAGTGATTCACTTGTCCCTGCCCCAGAAACCTCTATAGATAGTAGGCAGGAGACTTAATGGATGGCAGGCCAGGAGGGTACAACTTCTCCAGGGGATGGGGAGAACTAATCATGGTTTCTGTTTTCAAGGTGCTTTCAAGTGGGGTAGGTGATCAAGTATTATTAACTCCAATTTACAGATGAAGAAACTGAGCTTTAGAGAGGTCAAATGACTTGTCCAAAATAGAGCCAGGATTGGAATCCAGATCAACTGATTCCAAGACCAGAAAACATTCCATTCTGCTACACTGAGTCCACAAAGGGAAGGATTCGGGGGTGTGCAGGAGTCAGCTCCCACTGGCCAGAGTTGATTGTTAAATTTTGAATATGAGCATTTACACCTTGGAAATTGACAAATACTACAAATCAAGGCTTGTTTGTTGATTGTCTAGACTTAAGAAAGTAGTGGAGAAAAGTTAATATTAGCAGATTAAATTTGTGTGTCACATTTTTTTTGAAGGGGAAGGAGAAAAATGGTTGTTAAACATTTACTATCACATACTGGAAGGATTCCACAAGAGAATCAGGCAGAATTACCTGTAATCATGGGACCTTCAAAAGGTTGACACCATCCACTGAATTCTCAGATCATAGGAGACCATAGAGATCATCTAATGAAACTCCTTAATTTTAACCAAGCTAATAACTCACTTCTTCTTTGGCTCCTGGGATGTTGAATTCTTTCTTCAGACATTAAAACAGATGAAAGAATGATCCTAGATGGTAGTAAGAGGGGCTAGAAAGAGAACTATCTATGGGAGTGGGATGAAGAATCAGTGACTGTATCACACAGCTATATTAATGGGCTTAAACTTTTTCTGCTTCACTTCTGGAGAACCGGGAGGAATGGGTTGAAGATGCAGAGAGGGCAACTTCTGTTTAATAGAATTTATATAAAAATCAGAACTGTCCTCAAGTGGATGGGCCATTTGAGAATTACTTATTTATAGCCTTAGACTATCAATTGGGAAATGACTCTTATTCTTACAATGTTGAGTCAGTTTCTTATATATCTTGAAAATGAGACCTGTATCAGAGAAACTTATTACAAAGATTGTTTTTTCTCCAAGTTAATTGTTTCCCTTTTAATCTTAGTTGTACTGAATGTGGTAGGTAGTGAGATCCCCATCAAATCAAACGAGGACCAAATGATATAATATTTGTAAAAGTAGTTAACACACTGGCACATAGTAGATACTTAACAGATAACTTATTTATTCTCTTCCTCTTTTCTTTCCTTCCCTCCTCCTTCCTCCCTCTTCCCTTCCTTCTTTCCTTCCTTCCATTCCTGGAAGCCTTCAAGGGTAGGCTGGATGACCACTTAACATGGTTGTTATAGAGAGTTCTAACTCAGGTCAGGGTTAGACCAGATGATCTTTGAGGTTACATTCAGCTCTGAGGTGTGTGTGTGTGTGTGTGTGTGTGTGTGTGTGTGTGTGTGTGTGTATGTGTGTGTGTGTCTTTGTGACCTGTGGTGGCCCTGCTGTGCATCAGGACTACTGGAAAACATCAGGACCCAGTTAGGACTCAGTAGGCATAAAACAGTGCTCTTAATAGAGTTTGTTTCTGGATCCATCCCCCACCTCTGTCAGTGTCTTTCATGCTGCTCACCTGCCCTCCTTCCACTGAGGTGTTTAGGCAAAGGCCAGATGATTACCTGTCAGAGAGGCTACGGGAGAGATGCATGTCTTGTCTGCAAGTTTGCAGCCTGATGTAGTCGTGTGATGGAGCACTGGACTTGATAGTCAGGAAACTTGGTTCCAGGTTCCAGCTATGTCATATGACTCTGGAAAAGTCACTTCAGTTTTCTTAATCTCAATTTCCTCATCTGTAAAATGGAGATAGTACTTACCTACCTGAGTTGTACGGAAAGCACCAGTGGTGACAACAAGATTCCCTTAAGCATATATCAGGCATTGTCAAAGTCATTGAAACCAAGTCATGAACTGAGTAGAGAGTGACATGGTAGTTTAAAAATGAGAACACTGGTTCAGGAGTCAGAAGACCCTAAGTTCCAGTCCTAGCTTTGGAAATACCTAGTTGTGTGACATGGGGCAAATTACTTCTCTCTGGGTGCCTGCTCCTTCCTTTGTAAAATGAGGGGCCAGACATGACATCTAAAATCTCTGTGTGCTCTAACACCCTATGCTCTAAAAGTTCATAGCCTTATATATCATGTTACAGGGATACAGGTAAGAAGTGAAATAAGGGTTTGACTGAACTCATGATGCCATAATAGCAGTTAGCTATGAGACTTGGTATGAAAATTAGAGGAAAATGGAAGAAGCTACCTCTCACATTTATGATGAGAGGAAAATTATTTTTTTTTGTTTTGTTTTTAGGCAATTGGTGTTAAGTGACTTTTCCAGGGTCACACAGCTAGTAAGTGTCAAGTGTTTGGTGTGAGGCCGGATTTGAACTCAGGTCCTCCTGAATTCAGGGGCAGTGCTCTATCCACTGTGCCACCTAGCTGCCCCGAAAATTCTTACTAAATAAGGGATGGCAATAATTATAAAATATGAAATAGACACTTTTGATTACATGAAATTGAAAATCTTTTGCATGAACAATATCAATGCAGCTAACATAAGAAGTGAAGTAATCAGATGGGGAGAAATCTTTGTTATCAAATACCTTTGATATGGAGGGAATAATGCAATATATGCAACCTAAAGTCATTTCTAAATACATAAGTGGTCAAAGGATATGAACAGACAGTTTTCAAAAGGAGAATTGCAAATTACTAATTGCATAAAGACTGCTCCACTAAGAATAAGAGAAGTGAAAATGAAAAACTCTAAGGTTTCACTTCACATGTAGCAAATTGGCAAAATTGAAAAAGATAGAAAATAGTTAATGTTGAAAGGGATGTGCAAAGGCAGGCATACTAATACATTGTTGGGGAAGCTGTGAATCAACAAAAAATTCTGGAAAATAATTTAGAATTATGCCCCACCCCCACCCCAGTAATTTAAATGCCCATACTCTTTGATCCAGAGAGACCATTGCTAGGTATATACCTCAAGGAGATCAAAAACAGAAAGGAAGTTCCCAGATATATGAAAATATCCACAGCAGTCCTTTCTGTGGTAGCAAAGAACTGGAAACAAAGTAGGAAGTAGATGTCCATTCATTGGAGAATGGCTATTAGGAATTCAGGGAAACATCAGAAGATATAAATTGATGAAAAGTGAAGTAAGCCGAACAAGAAAACAATATACAAAATAAATTTACAACAATGTAAAGAGAGAGAACAATAAGACAAAATTGAAGTTTCCGTAGTTATAATGACAAAACTTGTCTCTAAAGAAAACCCATCTCCCTCCCTTCCATCAAGAGGTGAGGGATTTAACAAGTGTGCAATGTTGCAAACACTGTTAAACATGGTTGATGTTGTCTGTGTTGGTTTTACTGAACTTAAAAAAGATCTTTGTTTCCAGGGAAGGTTAGGTGGACTGGGAGTGGGAGGAGTATTTTTGGAAATGAATGATGCAAAAGTCATTAATAAAATTTTGTAATATAGTTTAGTGGAAAGTGTGCTGGATTTTGAGTCAGGGTCCTGGGTTTGAATCTTATCTTTGATATGTATTAGTTATTTGACCATAGACAAATAATTTAATCACTCCCAGTCTCATTATTATAATAATTATATATATATATTATATATAATATATTATATATAATATAATTATTATAATATATTATTATATATTACTATGAGGGTAATAATACTTGTACCACTTACCTCACAAGCTCTAAAATACTAAAGAAATGTGGGTTATTATTATTTTCCCCAGATTACCCCAATTGCTTTACTTGACGACACACTTGTGTTTTACCCGGATGCCTCTTTTCCTTTTCTCACCTGTCTCCCTACATATTTGCAGCATCCTAAGTGACTCCGGAAGTTTGGCTGTTCAAATTTTTCATTCTCTTTTTATAAGTAAAATAAAAGAGGCCCAGTGAGTCGTTCATAGTCACACAGTTCGTGGCAGTCAGTTTCCAAATGCACCAGAAAATGACTACGATGCCTCTCCCACCAAAGCACCCTGGTTGCTGGCTGCCTCCTTGTAGGTTTTCTCAATTTGTCTGCTTCCTTTCTGCCTCAGAGGCACCCCTGTATGATTCTTTTTGCTGTGTGCGATGCTATCATACTGTTTACCTCCAAAGTAATGAAGCTCTAATGTTGGAATATTGGGAATCAGGGGATGGGTAGGTATAGAGTGGGGAGAGATTTGAGGGCCAAGAGACCTTTCTGGCTCCTCTCTAATCACATCACAAAAATGACTCTTCATTCAGCATTGCCTTAAGGAAACCTTCTTCAGAAATATTGTTCTTCTGCTGCTCCCAGTGCTCAACCAGCCCCCTCTGCTGCACTCAGAAGGACTAAGCGTTAATTATTGACAAGCCACTCCAACCTAGACATTTGTTGCTAAACCTGGGTGACAGGAAGCCTCTGAAATGTCAAATTTGTTCAAATATTCATGGGTCTAATCTATAAAGCATGAAACCACAGTGAGGGTCCCACATGGCCCGTGTACTCTGTGTCATTGTGGCCAGAGAAAGCACATTCTTCAGAAGCTGTTTTATTACTTGTAGTAGAGGGAGGAGGAAGAATAATATTTCAATTTACTCAGGTTACTGGCCTCTCTACACATCCATTATGATTCATAGCCACAAACAGAATCACAGACCCTCAATGCTAGCAGGGATCTTAGACTATAGAATGTTAGCTAAGAGGACCTATGAACGAAGACGCTATCTGCATCCAGAGAAAGAACTGATAAATAGAAGTATGTATAAAATGATTTTACATATATATGCATGTATATATATATACATACACACATATTTGTGTCTAACGGTGGTTATTTCTAGAGCTGGTGTAAGGGAAGAAAAAGAAGGAAAAAAATAAGTTTATATGATAAATTTATTTATATATTTAAAAGAAATAGCAAGTTGTACATAATAGATTTGCAATTTCATGTGCAATCATCTTTTTATTATATTATGTTATGGAAATGCTCATTTTATTCCATAAGTTCAAAATAAGATAAATAATAAATTTTTAAAAACAGGACATAAAGAGGTGATATGGCAAAATGGAAAAGGCACTGAACTGGGAGGCAAGGAACCTGGGTTCAAATCTCAGCTCTGTCCTTTTCAGACCATGTTTGGAATTGTGTTCAGCATTGGGTACAATGTTTTAGGAAGAACACTGGCAAACTGATAGGTGATCAGAGCAGGGGGGAATAGGAATGTTTAACTACTGGCCACCAATGCTTTAAGAGAAGAGATTTTTCAACTAGGACAAGAGAAGACTCAGGAGGATATGGTTATTGTATATGCAGGACTCCTGGTTTCCTTATATATACAGTTCAAGTGCCCCCTCCTTAGGAAGCCTTCCTTGGTACTCTCAACTGCTAGTGCCATCCACTCTATGGCTATCTATTCCATCTACCCTATATATGTGTAGATGTATGTGTCTATTTATGCACATGTTGTTTTCCCCATTAGAATATAACAAGCTCTTCAAGGCCAGGCATTATCCTTGCTTTTTTTTTTTTTTTAGTATCCTTAGCAATTAGCACAGTGCTTGGTACAGAATAAGGACTTAATAAATTCTTATTAATTGTTGATTGATATGGGAATAATAATGTTTGACTTGGGAGGACAAAACTAGAACCAAAGAATAGAAACTACAGAGGAAAAGATTTTGGCTCAGTATAAAGGAATCTTCCATAAGTGGAATGGGCTGCAGTGGTAGGTAGGGAGTTGCTTTTTACTGAATTTTTCAAGAATGGGTTTGATAATTTTTCATTAGGGACACTGATGATTAGAATTCATGCTTCTGGTGAGTAAAGGTTGAACTAGGTGATGTCTGATCTTGGTCCTTTGCAACTCTAAGATCCTATGATTCTATAAAGGAAGTACAAATAAAGGGGCTTGGTGTATTAGAGAATGTATCATAGAGGAGAAAAATTTTGAGGTACTCTTTGACAGATAGGAAAGATTTTGAGGGAAAGTGTTCCCTTTCCAGATGGAGGAAACTGTGGGAGAGAAAACAGAAAGAAAAAAGAAAGCCCAAAATATACTCTGGAGATTGACTAGAGCACGATGTAGCCAGGGAGTAGTGGGAAGTAGGTAGGTAGGAATCTGATCATGGTCAACCTTGAGGGCCTTGAATGGTAGGTAGGAGAGAGTTTAAATTTTATTCAACAGACCAGAGGGTTTGTACTTCTTCACTCTCTCTCTCTCTCTCTCTTTTTTCTTCTCCCTATCTCTTTCCCTCCTTCTCTCTCTTTTTGTCTGTCTCTGTTTTGCCCCTCCCAGACCTCTCTTTCACCTTACATTTCTCTCTCCATCTTCTTTTTCCTCTCTCCTCCTCTCTCTCCCTCTCCCTACTTCTATACTTTCTCTTTTCCTTCTTTCTTTGCCCCTTCCTCTTTCTCCTTCTCCTTCTCTTCCTTTGCCCGTCCCACTTTTTCTTTCTCTGTTCTCTTTTCATTCTTTCCCTCCCTCCGTCCCTCTTCCCCTCCCCCTTTCCCTCCCCCTTTTCTCCTCCTGATCCCTGTCCCCTTCCTTTCGCATTCTCCCCTGCTTCTGGCTCCCTGTCTCCCTCTCCTCTCCATGTGACCAGGGCATAAAGCCTTTCCTCATTTCCGAGTGGATGGAGGAGATTGAAGCTCTCCAGCTGCCATTGCTTTGCTGCCCTTGTGCAGTTGTCTGCCAGTTGTGCAGGCGGATTGCTCTGAATGCCACCATCTGGTATGCCACGTGGACATCATAATCTTTTCTTAATTACATTAGCAGCGCAATCAGTTACTGCATTACAAGGCCGGCGATGAGCTTTTAAATCTTGGTGGAAATCATAAATAATTGCACTAAGTACCAGGCGCCAGATGTGTGTGCCAACTTCGGTTGCACTAGATAAATAGTAACCTTACAACAGTGTTAGATGGAAGATACTCAGTCCAGCCACTACCACCCCCCACCCCCAACCACCACCACCTAAGGCTTCACATGGATCCCTTTTCCAGCTTCTTCCCAGTCACCTTTGGGCCCAGAGGGAGCCAGGGAAAAGAAAAATGATTCCCAGGGCTTCCTCAAAAGACTAGGCACACACCCAGAGAGATGAAGAGAGACTGCAGGAGGGAAACATGTCCAGAGAGTTGGTAGAATCAAAGACAGTCCAAGAAAATGAGGAAAGAACAAAGAAGAGGGTGTACAGACTTGACTGCCCTCAGTGCTGGCCACTGGGAGAGGCCCTGATTGGCAGCTGGAGCCAGGATTGGGAGGAGGCCAGAAGGGGGTTGACTCTTAGCATAGTGATGATACACTGCCTGAGATTCCATTACAGCTGGGGAGTCATACACGCCCTTTCATACTCTACTATTTCACAGTCAAGGATAGAGATTGATATATGGGAGAGATGGATTGAATTTGGAATCAGAAGACCTGGATTCTAATACCTGTCTTGTCATCATAGCAATCCATGTGACCTTGGTCTAATTACGTCATGTCTCTGGGTCTCATTTGCCTCATCTGTGACATTATGGGGTTAGATTAGTTGTTCTTTAAGATCCTGTCTAGTACTCAGTCTCATGATCTTTCCTATAGAGAGAGAACAGAGGAGAGATGATAGGAGAGGAGACAAGCTGTCTTAAAGCCCCCCACAGGGAAAAGGTGTGATAACTAGGCTATGAGGCTTGAGCCTTCTGTCTAATCTTCACCAGCTGGGAGACCTTGGTCAAATCACTGCTGCTCAGTGAAACTGAGGCAACAGCGCTTACCCCACTTACCTTATAGGGCTGTTGTAAACTTTGTAAATCATAAAATGTGTCCTCATCATTACCACCAGCGTCATCATCATATCTGGTTCATGGGTTATCACAGACAACACAAATAAACCCCTGAGAGCAAGGGCTCAGGAGTCTGAGGACCTGGTATCAAATCCCGCCTCTGATGATTATTATTTGCGTGACCCTAGGCAAGTGACTTCACCTTCCTGGGCCTCAGTTTCCTCATTGTAAGATGAGGGAGCTGACCTCTGAGGTCCCTTCAAGTTCTAGAGTTATAATATTCTAGAGTAGGGGGTCCAACAGGTCCAGGGGCCCGTACATTTCTTTTTATAATATTTTGATAATTGCATGGTTTTGATTGTAATCCCATGCATTTAAAAACATTATCATAAGAAGGTGTGCATTAATTTCACCATTGATTGATATCATAAGAAGGATTCTGTGACACAAAAAAGGTTAAGAACTTCTCTTTTAAGAGCTATGATCCAGCCATCCATTGATGGATCTCTCCATACTTAGCTAGCTAGGCTGGTCTTTAATAATAATACTGAAAACAATTTCCTCCCCCATAACACTTGGTAAACATTTTCTCACAACAATCCTGTGAGGTAGAGGGTATAAGGACATTTATCACCAGCAAATTCCAGAGCCAGGATTCAAACCTGAATCTTTCATGACTGTAGGTCCAGTTCTTAGCCTCTTATGACATGCTGGCAATTGAACCCTTTCTAGCTTGACTGGTCCTGTTAGAGATCTTGTTCTGCTTGTATAGCACCTTTGAGTACCCGATGTTACCCACAGATTCTCACGAGCCATCAGGATAGTTCTACTATTGTGATTTCTCTATGCCAGTGACTATTTGCAGGGACCCACTTGTGAGTAGACCAGATGGCTCTGGGTTTACAAAACAAAATTATTATTAATTAATTATTGTAAATTATAGATGCAAATTATTAACAGGTCTGGCAACCACCAGGGCACAGAACAGATCCAGAGGCCAGCTTTGGAGATGGATCTCGCTGATTTCCATTCTTGAAGCCAGGTGTCTGGGCGGCTGGGAATGAGTACAAAGGTTAGAGAAATCAGAGATTTAATTCAGAAAAATGTTTGAAAAAGAACAGACTTCCAGAATAGCTGAGGGATTGAGTACTAACTAGTTGACTGAAGAAGAACAGAGAGAACTGACAGGGAGCTAGGCAAAAGAGATGTATCCATAGACTGGAGCTTGCATATCCAGATTGAGCACAACACCTCTGGAGACTCAGGATCTACTCTGGGGACCTGCAGTTCCATAGGTTCTGTTCTTGTTGCTATGATTAGAGAGCAGGATTCCATTGGGGGAGGCTTGGAGTCAGTGACGCAGTGTGGTGCTAGATTTGGAGTCAAAAGAATTGGGTTCAAATTCTATCTCTGATACTTACTAGCCATATGACCTTGGGAAAACCACTTCTCTAAGCCTCATTTTCCTCATCTGTGCAATGATGGGGTTGAACTAGATAGCTTCCATCATCCCTTTCAGATCTCAATCTTATGATCCCTTGAAGTTCTACAGCCCATGATGAAATGTATAGTATTTGAGGAAAGACATTGACAAGCTGGAGCACATCCAGAAGAGAGTGATCAGTGACCATGATGAGGGAATTCCAAGCAATTTGACTCAGTCCAACAAACACTTTAAAGAGCTTACAATGTAAGCTCCTTAAGAGTGGGGATTCAAACCCAAAGATTCAAGCTTTTGGGGCAAGGACTCACTATTCACAAAAACTGCTGGGAAAACTGAAAAGCAGTCTGGCAGAAGCTAGGCATAGACCAACATCTCACACTGTATACCAAGATAAAGTTAAAATGAGTACATGCTTTAGACATAAAGGGGGGGATATCATAAGAAAATTAGGGA
The DNA here is from genome assembly GCF_900497805.2 of Vombatus ursinus. Classification (NCBI taxonomy): domain Eukaryota; kingdom Metazoa; phylum Chordata; class Mammalia; order Diprotodontia; family Vombatidae; genus Vombatus; species Vombatus ursinus. The sequence continues at coordinate 16,373,387 of NW_020954564.1, read as the reverse complement.
AGCATGGAAAAATTACCTTTCAGATCTCTGGATAAAGGAAGAGTTGATGACCAAATAAGAGATACAGAGGATGACAGAACATAAAATGGCTAATATTGATTAAATTGAAAAGTTTTCACTCAAACAAAACCAATGCAACCAAAATTAGAAGGAAAGCAGGAAACTGAGGGAAAAAATTACAAGTTTCTCTGATAAAGTCTTATTTCTTAAATATATAGGGAACTGAGCCAAATTTATAAAAATAAGAGCTATTCCCTGATTGGTAAATGGCAAAAGAATATGAACAGACAGATTTCAGAAGAAGAAATCAAAGCTATCACATCATATGAAAAAATGCTTTAAATCACTAATAACTAGAGAAATGTATATTAAAATGACTTGTGGTATACCCTCATACCTATTAGATTGGCTAACATGATATTAAAGCAAAATGACAAATACTAGATGGTATATGGAAAAATAGGCACACTAATTCACTGTTGGTGAAATTGTGAACTGGTCCAACCATTCTGGAGAACAATTTGGAACTATGCCAAAAGGGCTATAAAATTGCCTTTGATCCAGTGACACCACTACTAGTTCTGTATCCCAAATATATTGAAGAAAGAGGAAAAGAATCCATATGTACAAAAATATTTATACCAACTCTTTTTGTGGTGGTAAAGAATTGGAAATTGAGGGGATGCCCAGCACTTGGAGAATGGCTGAACAAGTTGAGGTGTATGATTGTGATGGAATACTATGGTGCTTTAAGAAATGATAAAGAGGATAGTTTCAGAAAAAAAAATCTGAGAAGTCTTATATGAACTAATGCAAAGTGAAGTGAGCAGAACCAGGATATCATTGTACACAGTAATAGCAATATCATTAACAATAATAAACTCTGAAAGACTTAGCTACTCTGATCAATACAATAATATATGACAATTCCAAAGGACTCATAACGAAAAATGCTATCTCCCTCAACAGAGAGAAATTGCTGAACTCTGAGTACAGAAAGAAGTATTTTTCAACTTTCTTTGTTTTTCTTGCTTTTTTTGGGAACATGGCTAATATGGAAATATGTTTTGCACATATAATGGGTATCATATTGCTTGCCTTCTGAATGGGTACAGGAGGGACTGGAGGGAAGGAAATAATTTGGAACTAAAATAAAAATTAAAAAAAAGAGAGAATAAGGATTGTTTTGTTCTTGTCTTTGCATTCCTAGCACCTAGCATAATGGTATCTAGCAGAGATATGTATCTGGAATGTGCCAAATGTACCCGGGCATACTTCAATGTGCCAGCAAACTTCTTGCCTCAGTGGGACTGCCCGGGGAACTACAGTCCCCTAGGACTCTAGGGAGATCCTTGCCTAGTCTCTAGGGACCCCTGGTTGTGGCAGTCACTGCTGATGCTAATCTTGCCTCCTTGCTTCACTTCCCATTTTTTTCTTCTCTGTAAATTTTATGAGGCTATGATATTAGAGGAAAAAGAAACCTTGTCTAGTGACTTGGTCACTGGGGTCTCTCTCTGGCTCTCAGTCTCTCAGTGAAACGATGCCTTCACTGATGATGCTTGTGATTGGCGGAGCCCAGATCCCATCGGAGTCAGGCAGGTTGTTTATCTGTCTGTCTATCTCTCCTCCTTCTTCCTATCCCTAGGAGGACCAGATTCTGCCCAAGGGCTCCAAACAACTTTAATCAGGAAAATCAACCAGATAGATACTTTTGATGTCATTTGCTTCCTCTAGCCACTTTGTTTTCCATGGCGTTTGAAGTGGGCTCTGAAAATAGAACTGTAACAAAGACTTCGTTAACCTGAGGCAAAGTGACTTGAGGGAATGAAAAGTGGAGTAAGGTCAGTCCAGCTCTAGTTCACTAGTGTTGGAAGAGGGCGTTGAACACCTCCCTGAGAGCCCAACCCATGCCCTACAATGTGACTGAATAAGAAAAGGTAGGGATAGAGTATTGTTGGTAGGTGTGTGTTGGGGGGAGGATAATGAATGGTGGTATGCCCCAGAGGAGGGGTCCTACAGTATTTGGGACCCTGGGGGTAGTATCAGGTAAAAGATCATGGACATTTGTGATAGCCATGGTAAAGAAGCATCTGTGATCCACTCTCCTCCATCCCTCCACCCCCACAACATCTTGGCACCCAAGGAAACTCCAGTTGCCCCATTGTTATGGCTCTGAAATGAAATCTATCAATCAATCAATCAATCAATCAACCAATACTCATTTATTAAGGGCATACTTAATTTATATAAAACACTTTTTAGACTAAGAAGTGCTATTTAAATGTCTTCCTTTTTCCTCGGCTTCCATATCCAATTCTTCCAGTTTCTAATTCTTGTTGATCCTTTCTCAATATTTCTTAGGTGCACTCCCCTCTTATATGAAAATGCTTTTCTCTGCTATTTTTACCCCTAGTCTTAGCTCTCATGAGTGTTTAAATGGTTTGTGTTTCCATACCAACAGGTCAGGTATCCCTGTGTAGAATCACTCCATGGAAAGAATGCTAGAATTGATATCGATAAACTTTGGTTCCAATCTTTGCTTTGCTATTGCCATCTGTGCAACCTTGGGCATCTCTTTTCCTCTTTCTGGACCTTAGATTCCTCCTCTATAAAACAAAGGAATTAGATTAGATGTATATCCAAGATTACTTAACCCTCTAACTCTACAATTCTATGATGCTGATAGTGTGTCTTAGCTCAAGTTCTGGGTAAAGGAGAAGGATGCTTTTCTAGTCTCTCTATTCCCATTTTGCGTCCACTGGGCCAGAGAAGGAAAAGGTCTCCTTTAATTTCTGCCTCCGAAATGGCATATGGACAATCCTCTTTGGCCTCAGGTAGAAGGAGGCCAGGAATAGGTTATGAGGTAGAATCTTTTGATGGTGGAAACTTCAAGGAAAGGAAGGCTGATGAGGTTGTCTCATGACACTGCCTCTGCTTGGAAGGATCTGCATGGACTTCTTTGCTTCACCCCCACTGATTCTTAGAGGGGCATTGCTGAGTAGGATTCTGTGAAGGGCATGGAATCCCTGGACAGCAACAGAGAATGGACAAAAGTCTTGAACTCACCTGAAGTTTTATAACAATTAATTAGATTCAATTCAATAATCATTGTCTAATAATAATAATCCCTTACTATATGCCGTAACTTGTGCTTGCCACTGAGACTGAAAGATGTATATGACACATTTCCTGCTCTCAAAAGTCTTTCAGTCTAATAGAAAGATATGGCATGTACATAAAAGTAAGTATTAGGACTGACTATGATGAAGGTGAAGAAGAGATCTAGACAGAATAGTCTAGGAAAATGAGAGCAAGGAGGGGAATCATACACAGGACCAAGGATTTCATTATGGAGGCAACCTTAGTCCAAAACCTTCATCTCCCAGGTAAGGAAATTGAAGCCAAGGGAGGTTAAGTGACTTGTTCCAGGTCACACAGGTGGAAGGGTCAGAGCTGGGATTCACTTGGAGACTCTTGGGTTCCAAATCCATCATGGCGAGAGCTCTTGGGGAGAGCTTCATGAAAGTGGGGGAGGAAAGGACCTGAGTCGGGTCTTGAAGGAATTCAGCAGGTGGAGATGAGGATGGAGTAGATTCCAGGTATGGGGTGAGAATGGGGGATGACCTTAACACATGGCATGTAGAGGAAGTCAGGACCAGATTGGGAAGTGTCTAGTGGTGTTGTTTATCTAGATCAGGGGTGGGGAAC